>NW_026923664.1:0-22059 GCF_032062105.1 Saccostrea cuccullata | reverse complement strand
GAAACGGCCATAAAACAATTCTTTGGTGTGAATTTGGCGCTTCGTACAAGTTCGGCATTGTTTCTTCTGATCCCCATTTTGAAGTTTATGATTGCTTGGGAGAATCTAAATACTTGCATGTTAAGATATGCGCAATTTGGGTTTTCTGCCATTTTGTTTGTAGAATTAAATAAATGATTCTACAGATATTGGCTGGCTGTTGCTTTTTGCGTCTCTAACATACAGGACGACCATTTCTTGTAACGCTGTTGTATGAAATGTCAGCAGAAGTTGCCAGGCAAAATGATGGTCTTTGAAGGAGTTTGCAAATTGCTTTGCATTTTTGGACACAAACCCCATCAACTCACACATCTTTTCTAAAAATGGAACCCAGTTTAGTTAAAAAAATGCCTTGACTGCATTCATTTCAAAATGCCCCACGCCTTTCTTCATGTAAAGCCAATCAAACTCTCTCGAACAAGATGGTGTATCAGCTATATTATCAAAACTCGTAATAAATTTTTTATATTATGGTTTTTAGCTCTACTGGTCAGAGACCAGAAGAGCTTATGCGATGGTAATGCGTCCGTCGTCCGTCTGCCTGTCTGTTTTTTTTCAAAATTCTACTCCTCCTGGGGTGCATTCAATTATAAGAACTCTTCAGACACTAGTGTCATCGTTGAGCATGCGCAATAGAGTATGTAATCGAATGCCTCGAGTCGAGCTCCAATGTAAACAAATATGGCTGATAACGTCGGATAAGTGTTTGCGGTTGATTACTTTCTTGAAGAAGAAGACATAGACGATGATATTGTCCCATATTTTTTGTTAACTTTATCAGAAGAGAGCGTGTCCCATCTATAAGAATATTTTACGAAGAAGTGTTGCCAGATTTCTCTTCTCTTGACTTTAAGAAACATTTTAGACTAACAAGCAAACGTTCACACGCTTATTCCAAGAGATAGAACCAAATCCAGCCAAGGATATTCGGACACAGAGCAAACAGCCGATATTGACGGAGAAACGTGCCATGGTAGGCCTGTGGTATTTATGTTATACAACTTCCATGAGAGAAATTTCTTTACTGTTTTGGAATTTCACAGTCCACTGTTTGTGACTGTGTTCATGACTTTTTTTGCTCAGTTCGGGATCGAGTTATATCTTGGCCAGGTCCCCGGCATCAGCAAGAAATTTTTGATCACTTTGAGGCCGAATGTAAAATACCAGGAATCATAGGGATAATTGATGGCAGTCACATTACTCTTACAAACATTCCCAATGGAGATCAAGACTACATCAACAGGAAAGGTTATCCCTCACTCCAGTTGCAATACCATATGTTACTTATTACAGATAGCTTTGTTGGATGGCCAGAGTGTACCCACGATGCCCGAGTTTTCAGAAACTCTGATATCTTTAATGAGTTGGAAAATGGAATTTTAAATCCACACTTTTTCATAATTGGTAAGAAAATTTTAACTGAGTAAAATGTTTCAAAATTAAACCACATTAATTAAGATTTCAACAAGGATACATCTAGATCTTTGTTCTTTTTGTCAAACTTATTGGGGTTAACAAAGAAAACAGTAACTGTATAAGTAGGTTAATATGCATGGTTTTCCTATTTTATAAAAATTTAAATGTATACATTTACAAGAAACCTAGTTTATTTTTCAAAACATTACAGGAGGTTCTGCCTACCCACTGAAGCCTTACCTGATGACCCCTTTCCGTGATAATGGAAGGTTAACTGCCCCCAGAGACATTATAATAGAAAGTTATCAACATCACGTCATAATGTTGAAAGAGCCATTGGCCTACTAAAGTGTAGATTCAGAAGGCTCACAAGCCTACCCTGCTTGGATATAGAACGTGCTTGCAAAGTAATAACTGCATGCTGTGTTCTTCACAACATTTGCATTCTATCAAATGACTCTGTTAATGACATGCTGGATGACCTCCCTCCATGGCACCTGATCCCACCTCTGATCTTTCGGAGGTCCGTGTTTGCTCTGCTCTTATTTTGTATATTTGTTTAATGGACGTTGAGATTGAATACTGTTCGTTATTTCCATATCCTTCCAAGCAATAATGTCAACAACTATGGACCATTATATGAAAATGCACCTCTTGGTATAAACTTTCGCAATCAGATAGTTCAGTATCTAAAAACATTGTAAAATCTAAATATTGTGCATAAGAGAAAAGACAATGATTAGAGACAAGATTGTATTTGAAAATGAAAGTTTAATAAAATTAGAAGTTAAAGATTATAGACAAGATTGTACTTGAAAATGAAAGCTTAATAAAATTAGAAGTTAAACTTTATAACCATGTATTGTTTACAATAAAAAACTTTTTAAAAAAATTGACAGGGCCTATTTGGCATATCACAAATGTAAATTAATCTTAAAAGTTTAATAAAATTAGAAGTTAAACTTTATAACCATGTATTGTTTTCAATAAACAACTTTAAAAAAAAATTGACAGGGCCTATTTGGCATATCACAAATGTAAATTAATCTTAAAATAAGGAAAAAATTAAAGCATTAAATATTGTCAATCCATTTCTCTAATGAAGAGTTAACCATGTGATTGAATTCTAATGCGGGGACAAATACATTGTTCCCTATTTGTATTTTGCTAGAGTCTGATTCTACATTGAAACATGTCTCTTTAAACAAAGTGTCTGGCGTAAAACACTTTGTAGACATTTCACAAGAGAACTGAGATTCAGGCGAAGCAGAGCAATATGAACAATATGAAAAAGGTGAATCAAAGCACTCTGTTGCTTTTGGTGATTGAAAAATAAACATATGTAAGTCCTTGTAGCAATCCTCAATGTTCTTGGTAAACTCATAAAATTCAACTAAGTTGTATCCAAATCTTTCAAATAATCTACAAAGACACAAAGATAGTTATTGTTTACAACTTCTTCACTATTAATTTTACTGATCATTTTTAGGAATTTTTGGTTGCAGACAATCGATTAACTTTCCCATAAGATTCATTTTTTCCTCGTGTTGTTTTTTTTTGAAACCTCTAACCTTTCTTCCCTGTATTCCATTTGTCTTTTTGTGTACTCTTCCAAAGCAAGTAATGCAGACTGATTCGTATTCCTACGTTTGAGGGATTTCTTCGGTTGTGGAGTGCTGCTATCTGACGAATTAGAATCTCTGGAGTCCTCTGCTTCAACATCTTCATCATTATCTTTGTTATTTTCTGTTTTGTTGTTTTGTCGCACTCTTGAAGACAGTGTAAATGCTGGTCTCGTACCACTTTTGTTTCAATAGAGTTCAGAAAATTGTTTTAAAAAAATTGCATGTTTTTTTCTCTGATCCTGTCTGTTCATTATTGTCCACCGTTTTCTTGTATTCCCTTTTAAGCGCCTTCCACTTATTCATGCACTGTGTTGCTGATGCTGTAACACCAACAGTTGATAATACCTTGGCAATGGTTTCCTAAAGACTCTTGTGCATTTTGTTGCTGTTAAAGTCTTTCTCCATTCTACTTTTTATATCGAATAATGTTTTAGTGTCTTGTTTATTCCACATTTTTCGGTCCAGTGACTCAGATTCTACATCTGCACTGCACGGCACTGCATTGCATGATTTTGCATCAGAGGATTCTACGCAGTCATCTGAAAAATAAGCAAGTACATTAAACTTGAGAGTATTTGATATGCGGTTGAAGTATGTATATGCAGGTGTTTATATATTTATGATTAAATAACGGTTTCAAATATTAATTTTATATCATTGGAGCATAATCTGCAATTTTACAGTTTTCTGACTTTTAATATATAAAATGTAAAACAATGCTGGATTGAAAATTATGACCTGTTTCGTAGATTTTCTGCCTAACCATTTTAGAAATTAAAAGTAATGGAAAAAGGCTTTCTCACTATACAGCATATTTTAATTGTTTAATCAAAGATATTTTAAATACTTATACATAATGTAATAGGTGTTCCTGGAAAATACATTTGAAGTGCATCACCAATACCAAACAGTGACACACAGAAAGAAATGCTTATGGATATATAACTGCTTACCCATATTACAAGTTGCTCGTATGATTTGTAGTGCCATGTCTCTTTTTCTTTGGTCTATTAATATTAAAACAAATATTTAATCATTGCTCTAAATGCTGAGTAATACCTAATAAGCTTACAAAATAGCACATACAATAAACAAAATAAATATACTTACCGTCTGAGTTAAGTGATTCTACAAGAATCAAGGAGGCTCATTTAAAGTCATCATTTCGTAAATTCTATGGTCGATACAATGACCTTGTCAGCAAATACAATTTATCATTGAATGAAATACTGACTGACGTTTATCATACAAATTGTTAGTCCATTATATATACACTGGATTGACCACGGATTTTTTCCGTTATTTCCTGATTATGACAACGAGCACACGGCGGGTGTGACCGGTCGGCAGTGGATGCTCACTCCTCCATGGCACCTGATCCCACCTCTGATGTTTCTGAGGTCCTTGTTTGCTCTGCTCTTATTTTGTATATTTGTTTAATGGACGTTGAGATTGAATACTGTTCGTTATTTCCATATCCTTCCTTAATCATCGTCTGTTGGAAAATCTCCTAATATTCTGTTTGATAATAAAATTAACAGTAAATCACATTCTTTTTAACATATTCTGTACGAAATGTTTTATATACACGTCATTTTAAAAAAATATTAGACAAATCCTGTTTATTTAGAAAAAGTATAACTGTTTGTTTATTACCGGCCGCCAGGAGGCGGTCGGTTATATGATATGAAAGTTTTAAGTCCCTGTGCGTTTCTGCGGAGCTAAACAGTAAACATTTAAATAAAAATATTCAACATCATATCGCCGGCGTTTTAATATTAAACAAAGATTTCTATATGTTTAGGAAAAAGCACAACAATCGCAAAATTCAATATATAAATAATGGGGTAAATATTTCATCCAATCCTGATTGACAAACTCTGATATAACTGAAGTGCGGAGAAAATTAGTAGGAGTGTTAGGCATAGTCTAAGACAAAGACCACGTTGTAAATCAACAGTTTTACTTTCTCTTTTTAAAACAGGATCTGCTGTATTAATTTGAAATGAAATGTATATCTAAACATTTCCTATGGATATTTTTCAAAAATATTATGAAATATTGATTTATTAAAAGCAAAGAATATTACGACATGTTGGTCCAGGAGACTAGGATAAAGCGCGTTTTACAATGTGCCAAACGTTTTCCCGCCATATCTCAACACCAAAACAGAGATTGAAAGAGAAGAAGTGTAGTGGTGGATCTTGAAGGAGTTGGGGGGGGGGGGTTTACATCCTATAAGAGAAAGCGATCAGCCCACATGTTAAATATTTGTTGCGTTTTTATTAAGGTCAATCTATAGCTAAGTTTAAACTTTATTTTGTACTTTTAATGTGAAAACTACTTAAAGAGCAAGTTGTACCAAACTGAGTGCAGAGACGCAGAGGACTATTGCATAGTTTGTATTGCCTAATATATAATACTGTACATGCATTATGCAATCGGCATTGTCGCATGCATTTTTTTCATGGCACGAGGATATTTTAACAGATAAATATGAGATTTTTTTTAAACAGTAAATTTCAGTTTCTGAAGAATTAAAAAAAAAAAACAACAGCAAATTTAAGTTTCTGAAAGGAACTTCAACAGTTACATAAATTGGTTTGCGGCCGAATTTTGACGCTTGCGTCAATATGTTTCTTGTACTTGTATGTGACGCAATCTTTGTTTTAGACTATGTCTATCCTTTCGGTCGGTGTTACTCAATAGTCGCTCTAAAAATAGAATTCTCAAGGTAATGAAAACAATTCCACCGATAGATGGTGCTTGGGAAATCTTTCCTGTTTACATTCCATGGGCAAGACAATCCCTATACCCGGAGGCTGCTAGAGCCTCCGTCTAAAAACCAGGGAGCCTCCTCGATAGAACAGTTTGTGACATGTTTAAGAATACTCGCAGAAAATGGTAACAGGAAGGAGAATTAATACGTGACAGAATTGTTTACAACACATCTTCGCAAAAGGTTAGAGAGAAGCTCATCGCTAGGGTTGTCATGGTTCCAAAATTTTGGAAGAAAAGCTCATGATTTGTATTATTTTCAAATCAACAATAAAAGGATATTTTCATTTAATCTGCAAGTGGTGGTCAAGTCGATTCCTATTTCTCCAATGGCCAGGAACTATGGCAACGACACAAGCCTCCCAAGCTCAGATATGATATCTGAGGTAATTTGGCCAGCAAGGTTGGGATTGATTTCAAATGACAGTCGTATCTGTTGGTGGTTACTGGTCTGGCTTCTCCACAGAGGCCAGTGCTTTGGAAAAAAATAATAATTTAACCACGTTATATAGCAGGCGGAAATGACGGAGACTATCTTGAAAAGAAAAAACATATCACTGCAATCAGAGATTATGTCCCTTTAAAACAGCTGATCCAGATGGAAATGAGAGTCAACAATGAGATTGTCTGTGTTCGAATAAGAACTCAAGTCACACGACTGTCTCAAATTTCGAAATGTGTGGTGTTTCCCTGGGGAAAACTTTTGCAGAAAGGTGCAGATAATCTGCCTGACACCACTCCAAAACGGTGGAAGATGGATCCGCTGGACATGCCGTCTGAAGTTTGTTATAACACTCCTCGCACATTTCATGTGACTTTCAGAGTTACAATGTTCAAGTAATGCACTCTTTCCCTTCGAACCATATGATAGAATTTTAGTACACAATTTACACTTTGCCTTTCCTGGGGAATTAATCTTTATAATCCATTCGGATATCGGCACTCCTCTGAAATTCCATTACTGCTTTTAACATGTACACATAAGTCCAACCAGTCCCACCGAAATTTGTTTTAAACGTCTTTGTCAATACTGGACACATCTCCAACTCTGTTCATGCTCTCCATCGTTTTCATCCAGTCTTATTCAATAATGCGCTTTAAACCTCCCAATAATTGACTTCTCGTAAAACGTTTAAAAAACAGGCGCAAGTTACACAAGAATTTGGTAAAACTAGATCCCATTCGTTCACACACAAAAACGATATAAATTAACATTCATTTTTTCTGTTGATATTTTATTTAATGCATCATCATCATTTTTTACTATTATGATAATTATAAATATCAATCAAAGTGACGATATGGAAAGATTTAGTACCTCACGCCCCTCCCATATTTTCTCATTAGATTTGCATTGATCTCAAAAATGATCAGATTGCCTTTCAAATTCGCGGAACTCCAATCCGTGTTTCCGCGGAAAATCACATCCCTGGCTACTATGACCCAAATAAGGAACTTACATTACAATGTGATTCTTCAGAGACAGGAATGGGCGCAGCACTGCTACAACTTGGGGAAACAATAGCGTACGCCAGGAGAACCCTTACAGACACAGAAACTAGATATGCCCAAATAGAAAAGGAACTTCTTGCTGTTGTGTGTGGATTAGAAAAGTTTCATCAGTATACGTATGGACGAAACGTTACAGTCCAAAGTGATCACAAACCCTTAGAGATCATAATGAAGAACCCACTTCATACAGCACCAAAACGCTTACAGAGGATGCTGCAAGAGTATCATCACGGCAAGGAAATGCACTTAGAAGGATATGGAAATAACGAACAGTATTCAATCTCAACGTCCATTAAACAAATATACAAAATAAGAGCAGAGCAAACACGGACCTCCGAAACATTAGAGGTGGGATCAAGTGCCATGGAGTAGTGAGCATCCCCTGCTGACCGGTCACACCCGCCGTGTGCTCGTTGTCATAATCAGGAAATAACGGAAAAAATCTTAGCTGATACGCTTAGTAGAGCATACTTTCAGAACTGTGATCGTACAGGTGCACACCTCGATGAAATAGTTCATTTCACACATTAACAGTCGACGGTAGGAGATAGTCTTCAAGAAATTAGAGACGAAACTCGACGAGATAACACGTTACAGGAACTCATTCATGTAATACTTACCGGATGGCCCGAGATGGTATCTGATGTCAAGGACACAGTACGGCCATATTTTAATTTTCGAGATGAGCTAGTCGTACAGGATGGAGTTATCTTCCGTGGAGACAGAATTGTGATACCCATCAGCATGAGGCAGGACATGTTATGCAAGATTCACAAGTCTCACATAGGAGTGGTAGGAAGTCTACCTCGTGCGCGTGAGAACTTATTCTGGCTAGTCATGAATGCCGAGACCAAAGACTTCATCAGCCGATGTGACATTTGCAGATCGTATGACAAACAGTGCAAAAAGACACTAAGGTCACATGAAGTTCCGGATAAACCTTGGGAAAAGGTTGCTTGCGACATTTTTACGTTTGACGGCCAAGATTATCTGGTGACAGTTGATTATTTTTCGAATTTTTGGGAAGTTGACCACCTCTCCCGTTCAAAATCGAAAACAGTAATCAAGAAACTCAGATCTCATTTTGGGAGATATGGGATACCTTGCTCTCTTGTCAGTGACAATGGACCGCAGTTTAGCTCAGATGAGTTTCCTGAATTTGCTCAACTTTGGGAATTTGAACACATTACGAGTTCTCCAAAATACCCTCAGAGCCATGGCAGAGCAGAGCAGGCCATGAAAATGACAAAGAGATTGATGAAGCGTGCAGTGAAGTCTAATTCGTGACCAAAGTTTTACCAAATCGCTCTTATGAGGTCCAGTCTGATGGTCAACATTACCGCAGGAATAGACGACATCTAAGACCCAGCAAACATCAGAATCAGTTGGAAAGTGATGATACAGCTCTTGAGGATTACCGAGAGATACGCGTCGAACAAGAGAAGCCAATTCAAATGTCTGATTCGAAACAGATGATCGAGTCCGCAAAAGAGCAGGATACATTAAAGGCACCGCAGACAATCACCAGATCAGGATGCGAAGTGAAAAAGCCTATCCGATTAAATGACTAAGTAAAGTAACTTTGTCAGTGCATTACTTGTGTTTATGAAATTATGTTTGGTTAGTTGTGAATAGGGCATACTAATCCCTGGCTTACCAATTTTGAACTCAAATTGTTATCATCTGTACTGTGTGATGTCTGTATGTGAAGTTAAAAAACTTAATTCATATATTTTGCATTTACAAGTCAATGTAATGCAACATTGATGATTTCTTTGAACACAATCATTTTGAAATTTGATCTTGACTAATTGGACAATGAAAGAAACTTCACAAAGTAAAAAAGATGTAACATGTAATGATGTTATGTTTATTCGTTTTGCTAATCCGAATTGCATTTAAACATTCATGTATGTATTCGTTTTGTCCAGTAATAAATCGTAGTTTTGGTTATCGCTCATGGCTGTTGTTCTTGCCAACGTGCCTGGGGATTTGAATTGAACATTGCATTAGTTACCCACTAAGTGAAACATTTATTAACCCACAAACCTGAATACACAACAAAGGCCGGATAGGAGCCTGACGCAACGTGCGTCTGTGTGTGTAGGAGCTTTTGTACGGTTTACAAACTGAATATGTCGACTAACCAGAAGTCTCTGGCGAGACTGAAGCTCTACTGGTTTGAACTTATAGCAAAGGAAGAAAAAGTACTTAAGTAGCTGGGATTTGAAACTTTATAAACAGCATTAAATAGAATAATAATCGTTGATAAAGTCTCTTTATGTTCTTAGTGTAGTCTACTTGTGTGCCAAGTTATACTGAAATAAGCTCAAAACTGAAGGAGGAGTAGCGTTTTGAAACAATTTTATAGACATTTCTATTTTTAGTAACCACGGCAACACCGTTTATCAAAATGAAAAACCGATACACAGAATTATGTATCTTAGTGTAGTCTACTTGTGTGCCATGTTATATTGAAAAATTGTTTACAGACAGACAGACAGACGGACGGACGACGGACGCATTACTATCGCATAAGCTCTTCTGGTCCCTGACCAGTAGAGGTAAAAATGAGGTAAATGAGTGCCAACAGTATGTTGGAAAACCTGGTCCTCTTATACTACACAGGTTCTGTCATGGAGGAACTCTGCTTTTAATATCAACTTCAGAGTACGTGTTAGATTTGGATTATAAATACTAACTACATAGATTTGTATGATAATCAGTCACATCATAAGAACATTTCTTTTTATTGAAGAATTTTTGTTTATGACATAAGGAAATCAAAACCTGAATATAGTGATTAATTCTTAATGATTTTACTTGTAGTGATTAATGTTTATTTATAATATTTTAACCTCTGTTCAGTTATGTTACTCAGACATTTGCAGTAATTGCATCTGTACATTTAATAACATTTTTGTAGCATGTATGTCAGTTTCGAATGAAAATCAATGAACAGAGCTTAAATAATGTAATATTTGATATAATGTTGTTACTGAAAAGTTATAATTATTAATTTTTTTATTTACATATTTCTTATGCTTTGTCAAAAACCTGGATCACTGCTGTTGAATTGCGCTGTCCTCCAAAATATAACTGGATTCTAATTTTTTCGAATGATGTTGATATTATCCGATCTCCTGTCAACTTTCGTTTATGATCACTGCACTGGAATGGCATTTTCCTCGTTAGGATTACCGGGTAATAGTTCTTTCGAAGGATTCTAATATTCTCTTCTGACCATTGAATATTGCTTGTAGGACATCTTTTAAATGCATCGATTGTTTCATCCAAAATTTCACTGTGTGTTCTATTCAATAAAACAAGAGGCCCAGGGGCCACAACGCTCACCTGAGCACATTGGCTAGGAAAAAGCACATATCAGATCAGAACTGAAAGTTTACTGAGGTGGGGGGGGGGGGGGGGTTGAATTTTAACCCCACAGGGTTTCATGATTTGAACAAACTAGAATCTACAATACCTGAAGATGATTCCATATTAAAATTTTATGACACTAATCATAGCTTTGAAGTACTTGAAAAGATGATTTTAAAAGGTTTCCTTATAAATCCCTATGTAAAACTTGGGTCAGCCATTTTGGCCCCATCCTAGACCCAGGGGTCATGATTTGAACTACTAACTAGTAACTTGAATCTACACTACCTGAGAATGATTCCACATGCGTTTCATTTTTCCTGTCCCAGTGGTTCTTGAGAAGAAGATTTTTCAAGATTTTTCCTATATATTCCTGTGTAAAACCTCGGACGGCTATTTTGCCCCCACCCTAGCCCCGGGGGTTATGATTTAAATAAGCTTGTATCTACACTACCTAAGGATGATTCCACGTGAGTTTTATCTTTCCTGGCCAAGTGGTTCTTGAGAACAAAAATTTTACGATTTTTCCTATATATTCCATGTAAAACTTGGGTCGGCCATTTTAGCACCACTCCTAGATCCGGGGGTCATGATTTGAACAAACTTGAATCTACACAACCTGGGGATGATTCCACATGAGTTTCATCTTTCCTGGCCCTGTGGTTCTTCAGAAGATTTTGAAAGATTTTTCCTTTTTATTTCTATGTAAAACTTGGGTCGGCCATTTTGGCCCCACCCTAGCCCCGGTGGTCATGATTTGAACAAACTTGATTCTACTCTACCTGAAGATGATTCTCCACGAGTTTTACCTTTCCTAGCCCAGTGGTTCTTGAGAAGAACATTTTTTAAATGCCATTAATCTCCCCTTGAAAAAGGGCGTGGCATTTCATTTGAAGAAACCTGAATCCCCTTTACCCAAGGATGTTTGTGGGAAGTTTGGTTGAAATTGGCCCAGCAGTTCTTGAGAAGGAGTCGAAAATGTCAAAAGTTTACAGACAGACGGACGCTGGACAAAATGTGAACAGAAAAGCTCACTTGAGCTTTCGGCTCAGGTGAGCTGAAAATAAAAACAATTAAGATTTTGGTTGAAAATATTTAAGAATTTCAATAACAATTGCTTTTCAGGATCTCATCAAAGTTCTTTCTGTTTCTATTACCAGTGGATTCATTGGAGCGTAATAATGATTATCTAGAATAAACCTACTGAAAATACTAAGTCAGAAACCAGTCGTAGCATTCCATCTTTATCTCCTCTTTTCAGAGATTTCACAGATCATACATTTTACATACTATAGATCATGTTATATCATGAGGGGCATCTGTTCGATAGAATGTTAATGTCAATTGGAATTGGTTGAGAGTTATGGACGAACAAGGGAAACATTATGTCTATTTCAAAAGTATACAAGCTTTATTTCTTTCATGAATCTAGCGATAAGAGTTTTTTATTTCGTAATAATGTAAGGTATGAATTTATTGCATAACGGGCTAACTATTGTTAGAGCCCTGGCATACCCAACAAACTCCTTATGTATTTGAATCATATGTGTGATATTACACTGGACCAAATTTTTCTCGGGAAGATACAATCGTAAGGTATAGTAGTTCTTTCTCCATGACTTAATTAACCCAACAATATGTATTTGCACTCATACTTTGAAATAAATCAAAGAATTGTTTTAACCTTTTTTTTTCTTCGGTAAATCTTAATGAAACACTTTAATTAAGTTAGTAATCAAAATCCTTTTAAAACTTACCCACAGAAAGACTCTTTGGACACATTTTTATTATTTTCTGTGAGATCATGTCTAGGGAGTCCCATTAGGGTGAGCACTGTCTCAGTATAGTTATCAAGCTTCTTGTTCAGGCTGTTCATACACTGTCGCAAGTTCTTTAGGACTACAATGAAGAACATTGATTTTTGTAATAAAAATTTTAAACCTAAAAAAAAGGTTATAAATTTTGAACAAACACTCATTTACACGTATTTTGATCAAATACGCACGTGGGTATATAGGATTGATGCAAAGACTTGTTTCTTCTGTCTTGTACATTGAGAGGTCAACTGTTCGGTCACCACATCCTGGGTTATTCAAAATATCCAACTCTTCCACACAATCGACAAGCTCCTGGACATACCTGTAAACAAGATCGATAAAAATCAAAGGTCTAAGAAGGGGGGGGGGGTATGGAGATAACAAACAGTATTCAATCTCAACGTCCATTAAACAAATATACATAATAAGAGCAGAGCAAACACGGACCTCTGAAACATCGGAGGTGGGATCATGTGCCATGGAGGAGTGAGCAACCTCTGCCGACCGGTCACACCTGCCGTGTGCTCGTTGTCATAATCAGGAAATAACGGAAAAAAATCCGTGGTCAATTCAGTGTATAAATAATGGACTAACAATTGGTATGAAAAACGTCAGTCAGCATTTCATTCAATGATAAATTGTATTCGCTGACAAAGTCATTGTATCGACCATATAATTTACGAAATGATGACTGTTGATATTCTTGTTTCATCAACTTGCTTGTCAATAATTTACCTCGTTTAAGAAATTGTTCATACGTAGAGCCCACTCTTGCGTATCTAATCAACTGAGATATATACACTGTATACTCCGTATGAAGGTGTTGAGAGCAATTTGCATTTTAATTAATAAAATACCCTAAAATCTTGAAATAAGACGGATTTAATAATAAGCCGGTTTTGAAAATAAGCCACCTATTTCTTGCATTAATAATTACTCGAAAATAAGCCAGTTTTGAGAATAAGCCGGTCACTTTGACGATATTTTTTACTGTGCAAAATAAAAAGTTTTCTTTCTTTTAATTCATTTAACCTTTACCAGTTTCTGCAAACAACATAGTACGAACGAGTACGAGTAACGACATCATAGTACGAACTAAGTCTGTGACTACTAATGAACGTATGTAAAATTACTAATATAGGGTTGTTTATAAAGTTGATTTTTTTTACCAGTAATCATGTTACGCTGGATAAAAAACTTAATTGCGGAACAAGCTAAAATTATGAATTTTTTTCATGATATTGTCAGAGCAATAATGATCTCATCTAGACCTGTACAAGCTAACGATGTGTTATAAGGTGGTAATAATTAAAGTAATAAATGGATAAAAGGAAGTTTTTGTTTGTAAAGCATTTAACTGCCAGGTAATACTGCCCGAGGCAAGAAACCTGTTGATCGGCAGGGCTTGGTAGTAATTACATTTCAATGTACCGTATAATTTAGTTCTTTAAATATGTATTTGTTTGATTAGTTTATCAAGTAATTCAATTGCAAGCGGATATCTTATATTTATTTTTTACTTTTAAAAACAAGTTTATATTTCATGTAAATTCATATGCTATTTACAATGAGATTAACTTTTCGGTATCGGCATTCTCAAAATATAAAGTAGACGATCCTAAAGAACGTACACCGGGAAACGCCAATGAATACAAGAGTGCTCTCTTCTCTTACCAGTTTTTTGCATTGATAATAAGCCGAAATTTGAAAATAAGCCGGTCTTGAAAATAAGCCCCCACTTTCTTACCAAAACTTAAAATAAGCCGCGGCTTATTTTCAAGATTTTAGGGTATGTTCTTGCAATTTGCCCAAGTTTACATGAGAATCTTTGCGAAATGCTTACTTGCAATAATCGGTGAAGAAATTTTCTCCAAGGTACATATTTCCTTCCTGGTCAGATGCATTCGTTGGTTCAGAAAAACAGGCAGCAAATCCAGGACAGCCGTCCTCAATGCGTGTAGCGTTTATGTACTCGTATGTAGCATTTAAGATTTCAAAGTCATCCGGTTTTTCTTCATAGATGTCGATATCATCTCGTCTTATCAAAACATTACCTACATGTTCATAAGATAAACAAATTAAAGAAAAAAATTGCGATTTAAACTACTTTGAATTCTCAAAAAGTAATGAAATCTCAAAGATAGATATATTTTATAAGTCTTTGAAAATATTTAAAAATTGATAATAAAGTTATTATAACATTATACTTATTTAAAACATCTTATAACTTTCAAGAGGAAAATAAATCATACATCTATAACATTGAAATAACTGAATTTATAAGCCTTTAAAATTTCCACTGACAAACTTTCCTTAGCGATCTCATATATGTACAATACTCCGTATTTTAAATAAAAAAAACTCTCATTCTTTGTGCTTACCCACGGCGTAACAAAAGTAGGTCGAACTAATGATAAACAAAACCCAGTAACTAACGAACATCTCTTTGTTCATGTCTGTTGTCCGTTTGAGGCATGATTGTTGCAATTTCCAAATGCAGCAATTTATAACTGCAGTAAATTATTGAACAAAATAATTCAAATATAATGTTATAATAATAATTTTCGACTGCAATTACGATTTATGGAAAGGTCAAAACCTACGAACATGACAATTTGACTTGGTAATATAAATCCTATCCACTCCTCTCTTAAATTACTGGCGTCTGTTACGATATATTACCGGCCGCCAGGAAGCGGTCGGTCAGTTGATATGAAAGTTTTATATCGCCGTGCGTTTCTGCGGAGTTAGAATAATTTGAATAGAAATATTTAATAACATTCATATTATAGAACATTAAACAAAGTGTTATGGGTCAGAATAACCCTAAATGCCAGCAAAGATCAATCACACAGTTTAAACTTAACAATAATTTATTTACAGTAATATATAAATCTTAAGTACAAACTTAGCAAAAATCTAAAAATACATACATCAGAGTGTCCGTTGCTGCACACAATGTCCCAGTGAAATAATATCCCAGTAATATGTACCTCAATGATGCTTGTATGACAATCGTATCTATGCATCGAATTGACAGGATATTTATACAGTAATATAAATCTAGAATATTCTAGAAGTTGTAAGTACATGATATTCCCGGAAAGTTCTGGACATGAATAAAGTTCAAGAATATTCCAGAAAAAATGACTAAACATATTGACCACTCTGGAATTTTCAAGAAACTTAATGTTACTAATAATAGACACGATGAAACAATACAAATACAACACACCTCACAACACCTCCCCCCTTAAAAAGTTTGAATGTCAATGAAAACTTACATTGCCAAAATGAAATATATGTACATTAATACAAAATCATGTATGTTTTCGATACTCTAGACAAGGCATCTGCAATAACATTGTCTTTGCCTTTATATTCCTAAGAGGTATGGCTTCAGGAAATCGAGTGGATGTACACATAATGGTAAGTAAGTACTGGTTTCCAGATCTAGTCCTAGGCAAAGGTCCTACACAATCCACCAACACTCGACTAAACGGTTCTTCAAAAGCTGGAATTGGTTGGAGAGGGGCGGATGGTATCTTCTGATTCGGTTTGCCTACCATCTGACAGACATGACACGACTTACAAAACTCAGAAACATCCTTCCTTAGCTTAGGCCAATAAAAATGACTCAAAATCCTATTATAAGTCTTATTGATACCTAAATGACCAGCCATAGGTGTATCGTGAGCTAAAATCATGACATCTCGACGAAAAGCAGCTGGGACCACTATCTTGTGAACAACACGCCACACTTCATCTGGAGAGGCGTCAGGTGGTCGCCATTTTCGCATAAGGATGCCATCTTTCATATAGAAGCATTCTCCAACTTTAGTAGCCTCTTCTGGTGGAAGTGCCCTCTTACTAAGTTGAATGATATCTGGGTCTTTATGTTGTTCAGAGAGTAAACGTTCTCGGCTGAGGATGTCCTTGCCTTGGCTTTCTGGTAGAGTTGACTCATCTGCATTACCACTTAATTTTGATACAGGTTCCTTCGTCACCGACTTCTTGATATTGTGTGGTTCCAGGTTTGTTTGAGTGCCATCAAGGTCAGATAAAAAAGTGTCATTCAAATCAATATCAACAGAGGAATTCGTCTCGTCAAAGGCTCGAGTATGGTCTGCCTCCATTTCTCGTCTTCTGGCCATCGCTCTAGTAACAGCATAGGCTGGATAAATGTCATCATCTTTATCATCGCACATAACATCTGGAGTGATTTTCTCACAAACTATAGGATCTGGTACAACTTTTCCACCAGCTAAATCGTTGCCAAGCAACAAAGAAATGCCTGGAACGGGAAGAGTAGGTCGAACACCTACGATAACAGGTCCAGTAACTAAATCTGACTTCAAACTAATTCTATGCAAAGGAACATCAATGACTCCTAGCTCCACACCCTGTAATAAAACTGACCCACCAGTAGAAGTCTGCTCAGACAAAGGAAGCACGCCCTCTAACAATAACGTCTGTGCAGCACCAGTATCTCTCAAAATCTGGACAGGTTTTATTTCGCTAGAGTCACCGAGTGAAACAAATCCCCGAGACATAAAGGGCTTATAATCCTCCATAGAATCAATAGAACTGGACTGTGAATCCTGGATATCAGGAGTGTCAGAACAAATCGAACCTAAGGTTTCTCTATCACCTCTAACTGCATCACAAGCATGTGGCTGAGTTTTATCAAAGTCATTTTTTCTCTTAAGTTTAAAGCATTCACTGATCAGATGACCCTTTTTCTTACAATAACTACAAGTAGGAAGCGACCCTATTCCAGAAGATCCTTCAAAACGTCCTGGACTGGACTTAGAACCACCTTGGGATGGAGACTGGGAAATAGTGAAAGACTGAGACCCTGAACCACTCTTTTTATATGTGTCTGAATTTGTAGAATTACTGCTAGTCTGAGATCTTGATACAAAATTCTTTTTATGAGACAGAGCATAAGTATCAGATATGACTGCTGCCTCTTCTAGAGTTTTCACATTCTTATCTTCTAGATGTGTTTTCAAATCTTGAGTAACACATTCCTTAAACTCTTCTACCAGGATGACTTGGCGCAAATTAGCAAAAGTTTTATCAAGTTTCTTTGATCTAAACTAGTGATCGAATAAATCTTCTTTCTCTCGTGAAAATTCAACAAATGTTTGATTATCAAACTTTCTATACTTTCTGAACTTTTGTCTATACGCTTCAGGTACTAATTCATATGCTTTTAATATTACTGCTTTGACCTTCTCATAGTCTGAACTTTCAGCTACCCCTAGTGCAGAGTATACCTCAGCTGCTTTGCCAACCAGTACACTTTGTAACATTGTTGACCAAACGTGTTGTGGCCATTTAAGATTCTCTGCAACTTTTTCGAATTGGGGAAAATACTTGTCTACAGATTTTTCTTGAAATTTTGGAACTAATCTAATATTTTTTGCTGCGTCAAATTCATTCTTGACAAATAACGGTTCTGGTTGGTTTTGTAACTTAAATTCTTCAAAATCACCTGTCAGTTTTGAATACTTTTAATATTCCACAGAGCCAAAGTGAATTTGAACTGCCTTATATATATTGGATTCCGAAACTTCATAAGAATCCTTACAAACAAAGATACATTGCAGGTTCCAGTAAATGTTCAACCAAGCCTCTTTCGTTACTTCTTACTAAAATATTGACAGTAGTGAAGGAAAAACTTCAAGAGTACTGTACAACTATATATTCAAGAAGTGGTGTAAATCAGATGTGGATACTTAAAAATTCTAAAGAACTTTTGGACAATTTGAAATCACAAGACTTTACAAAAATCAACAGCATAAAAACTTACGACTTTTCAACTTTATACACAACAATTCCGCACGACAAATTAAAATCGAGGCTTTTTGATATCATTGACAGCTGCTTCTTCCACAAAAATGGAACTCGTAAGTTTACTTACCTCGTCATTGGTCATTTGAAAAATTATTTTGTTAAAACAGATTCTGATTGTACACATAAGTACTCTGAAGTTGACATCAAGAAGATGCTTGAGTTTCTGATTGACAATATCTATGTGGTTTTTGGAGACCAGGTATTCCAACAATCTATTGGAATTCCCATGGGTACAAATTGCGCTCCGTTATTAGCAGACTTATTTTTATATTCATATGAAGCAGAATTTATGCAAAATCTTTTGCATGAAAAGAAAAAAACACTTGCTGTGGCCTTCAACTCGACATTTAGATATATAGACGACGTATTGTCAATTAATAATGATAATTTCCATTCCTACGTCGACACGATATATCCTGGTGAGCTTGAGATAAAAGATACCACCGAGTCCAACACTTCTGCTTCATACTTGGATATTTTACTTGAAAAAGACACAAATGGTAATCTAACAACCAAGCTATATGATAAACGTGATGACTTTAACTTTTCTATCGTCAACTGCCCTTACTTATGCAGCAATATACCTTCATCACCTGCATACGGAGTATTTATATCTCAGTTGATTCGATACGCAAGAGCATGCTCTACGTATGAACAATTTCTTAAACGAGGTAAATTATTGACAAGCAAGTTGATGAAGCAAGAATATCAGCAGTCTCGTTTAAAGTCATCATTTCGTAAATTCTATGGTCGATACAATGACCTTGTCAGCAAATACAATTTATCATTGAATGATATGCTGACTGACGTTTTTCATACCAATTGTTAGTCCATTATTTATACACTGAATTGACTGCGGATTTTTTCCGTTATTTCCTGATTGTGACAATGAGCACACGGCGGGTGTGACCGGTCAGCAGGGGATGCTCACTCCTCCATGGCACCTGATCCCACCTCTGATGTTTCGGAGGTCCGTGTTTGCTCTGCTCTTATTTTGTAAATTTGTTTAATGGACGTTGAGATTGAATACTGTTCGTTATTTCCATATCCTTACTCTAATTCAAAGTTCATTTCACGCTCTCTTTCTCGCTCTTCTCTTTCAAATTGTCGTTCACGCTCTCGTTCTTCTCCATCTAGTTTTTCTCTTTCAAATAGCATTTTCTCTAACTCTAATTGAAACTGATATTCTGACATTTTTAAGAGCCTAATTCTGATTTAACCGTATATTCTGGAAGATCGTATTTTTCAAAAATGTTTTCATCTACTAGTTTGTTTGCAACCTTAATTCTAATGTCTTGCTTTTTCTGAGATGATTTAACATCTAACCCAAAATGCAAACCTAATGCGATCAAGTCATCCTTTTTTAACGTATCAAAAACCTGAACACTTGGCTAACTAAGAAAGTTTTAGACCGAAAATACCATGTTGATTTTTGCTGGCTTATAGTCAAATTTAACAATTTAATTAACAAAATTCTGACAATGAACTGCAAAAGTGCACGAAATTCTTGATCCCGGACGAGCCCCCAATTCTGTTATGGGTCAGAATAACCCTAAATGCCAGCAAAGATCAATCACACAGTTTAAACTTAACAATAATTTATTTACAGTAATATATAAATCTTAAGTACAAACTTAGCAAAAATCTAAAAATACATACATCAGAGTGTCCGTTGCTGCACACAATGTCCCAGTGAAATAATATCCCAGTAATATGTACCTCAATGATGCTTGTATGACAATCGTATCTATGCATCGAATTGACAGGATATTTATGCAGTAATATAAATCTAGAATATTCTAGAAGTTGTAAGTACATGATATTCCCGGAAAGTCCTGGACATGAATAAAGTTCAAGAATGTTCTAGAAAAAATGACTAAACATATTGACCACTCTGGAATGTTCAAGAAACTTAATGTTACTAATAATAGACACAATGAAACAATACAAATACAACACACCTCACAACAAAAGATATTCTAAATGTTTAACAAATCACAATAATCATAAAATAAAAATTTCATAAATAATTGGGTAAATATTTCATCTAATCCTGATTGACAAGCTATGACATTACTGAAGTGCGGAGAAAATTAGCAAAAAGTGTCTTACTTTAGGCATAGTCTAAAACAAAGACCACGTTGTATACTCTCTCTTTTTAAACAGTATAGACAGGATGTGTTGTACTTATTTTAATATGCTGTGTATATGTATACATTTCCTATGTAAATTTTTTCCAAAATTTGATGAAATATTGATTTCTTGAAAGCACGGAATCGTTCGACAATTTTGTCCATGAGACTAGGATAAAGGGCGTTTTTACAATGTGCCAAGCGTTTTCCCGCCACATCTCAACACTGAAAGAGAAGAAATGTAGTGGTGGATCTAGATCGATTTGGGGGAGGGGGTTGTTAACATCCTCTAAGAGAGTCTCACATATTTCATATTTGTTCCGTTTAAATTAAAGTAAAACTATAGCTAAGTCTAAAATTTAATTTTGTACTTTTATGTAATTATTACTTAACCATCAAACTTCCACCCCAGTTCGTTTGTACGAAACTGCGTGCAGAGACGTACGGGTCTATTGACAGTTTGCTTACACAAATATTATGCATCAGGGACCTACATACTTAGTATATAGGTCCCTGTATGCATGAAGAAAATCGGAAATGTCGCCTATTTTATTGTTGCATCCAAGTATTTCATGTCACTAGGATAGTATTTCATGTCACGAGGATATTTTAACAGATAAATATGTTGCGTATTTTGAAGTCAATATTTTAAATTCATTTTAATTCTTTAGTTCCTATTACTCAGTATTTATGTAACCCCCGGTCACTCGTTCTATTTTTAGAAAAGTTTCCTCGGTCGTTAGAAATACAAAATTTTTTAAAAACAGATCATGCAAAGAACACAGACCATGTTTCGTCATATTGGCCCTGTGATTTCTCAATTTTCAAAGTAGAATGAATAGAAATAAAATTATTATCAAAGGTTAAAGCTGAACACGATTCGTAAAAGAAATGAATCCGCCATTTTAGTTCCCGAGACTCGCTACCCTGCAGACCCATATAAATAGGGCAAGAATTAGAGACTATGCTTTACAGGACTTGGTCACGGGAATTTTAACGTAATACTTCGTCTAATGCAGGAAAGTAAGATACCAAAGAAATTTACAATTACAGGTACATAAGTCAGTGCAGTATACAAACAACATAGATAAACGTAACTGCAATAAAATATAAAAAAAAAAGGTAATGTAAAATATCCAGCACGAACACGGGTCGCCATTCCACGCCGATACCTGTGACAATAAAGCAGTCAGGTGTAATAAGGATATAGAAATAACGAACAGTATTCAATCTCAACGTCCATTAAACAAATATACAAAACAAGAGCAGAGCAAACACGGACCTCCGAAACATCAGAGGTGGGATCAGGTGCCATGGAGGAGTGAGCATCCCCTGCTGACCGGTCACACCCGCCGTGTGCTCATTGTCATAATCAGGAAATAACGGAAAAAATCCGTAGTCAATTCAGTGTATAAATAATGGACTAACAATTGGTATGAAAAACGTCAGTCAGCATTTCATTCAATGATAAATTGTATTTGCTGATAAGGTCATTGTATC
>NW_026923663.1:0-22155 GCF_032062105.1 Saccostrea cuccullata | reverse complement strand
GGTTCAATTATATACTACTTCACATCTTCACCAATCTTTTTCAACCAATGACCCTTGTTTAAAATATATACTTATGTATTACAGCAATTATACCATCTTTTCAGCCATCAAAATCGTTGACTTTCACGCAGTGTGCGCCAAAAGGACTAGCCCGATGCCCGAACACTAGTAAAAATTCGATCGGGCTAGTAGAATGTAGGTCAGCACTAGCCCGATCGGTCTAGTGAAAAGTTGCATGCATTTTACATTTATTTGTTGATAAATCTTTAAAAGTGATAAAATAAGTATAAGAATTCTTATTGTTTCCTTTCTTTTTACATGTGCGTGGGTTTCTTTTGTTTAAGTGTGTCGAGAACTTTCGGCAATCGGTCTTCTCTGTACAGTTTGGGTTTATAAAATACACATCAGCATTTACTTCCGGTTATGGCTGCGCGTTATGTCTATCAATATGAATTTCGACTGGTTTAAGCGAGACAATAAAGAAACAAAGCGCCCACAGAATGTGACAGAAATTAAAAAGAAATATGAAGTAAAAAGGACAAGAGAATTTCTAAACAAGTGGAAGGAGGGGCAGCCTTGGCTGCAATACGACAAGGTGAAAAAGACCATGACTTGTACTTACTGCATACACGTGAAAAACAAAAACAAATTCACAACTGGATCTGAAAACTTCCGAATCGATGCTGTTGTGGCCCATGAGCTGTCTAAACCTCATATATACGCTTAGTTATGTATTCATGTTGTAAAGTATGTGGGCTGGTAAAATCTGATTCGGGCTAGTAATTGTTCTTCATTACTAGCCCGATTGGGCTAGTGCTGAAAAAAGTTTTTCGCACACACTGTTCGCGGGATTTAAAATGAAAGTAGAATGGTAGCTAGATGAATACCGATCCCGATCAGAATTAAGATGAAGAAAAACAGAAATAAAAAAAATTGAAGGGGGGGGGGTTATAAAATCAGGGCGGGCGGGGATGAGAATCTAGAAATATTTTTTATTATGGCCTAATTATATGAATTAGAGAAAAATTAATAGCATTTTTCAAAAATCTTCAGGAAAGATGAAACTCATGTGGAGTCATCCTCAGGTAGTGTAGATTCAAGTTTGTTCAAATCATGACCCCCGGGGCTAGGGTGGGGCCAAAGTGGCCGGCCCAAGTTTTACATAGGAATATATAGGAAAAATTTTTAAAAATCTTCTTTTCAAGAACCACTGGGCCAGGAAAGATGAAACTCATGTGGAATCATCCATAGGTAGTGTAGATTCAAGTTTGTTCAAATCATGACCACTAGGGCTAGGGTGGGGCCAAAATGTCCGGCCCAAGTTTTACATAGGAAGATATATAAAAATCTTTAAAAATCTTCCCAAGAACCACTGGGCCAGGAAAGATGAAACTAATTTGGAATCATTCTCTGGTATTGTAGATTCAAGTTTGTTCAAATCATGACCCCCAGGGGCTAGGGTGGGGCAAAAATGGCCAACCCAAGTTTTACATAGGAAGATTGAGGAATTAAAAATCTTAAAATCTTCTTCTCAAGAACCACTGGGCCAGAAAAGATGAAACTCATGTGAAATTATGATCTCAGGTAGTGTAGATTCAAATTTGTTCAAATAATGACCCCCAGGGCTAGGGTGGGGCCAAAATGGCCGACCCAAGTTTTACATAGGGATATATAGGGAAACCTTTTAAAATCTTCTTTTCAAGTACGTCAAAGCTATGATTAGTGATATTTATATGGAATCATCCTCAGGTAGTGTAGATTCAAGTTTGTTCAAATCATGAACCCCTGGGGGTTAAAATTCACCCCCCCCCCATCACATCAGTAAACTTTCAGTTCTGATCTGATATGTGCTTTTTCCTAGCCAATGTGCTCAGGTGAGTGCTGTGGCCCCTGGGCCTCTTGTTTTGAACAGTTTCAGGCTATCCATAAATTGAGTCAGTTTCACTGGATGAAAAATGAATTGCTTAAAACTTGAGTCTTTCTATAAATTTAAATAGAGATGGATGTCAAAGCTGTACTGCTAGAACTGAGAAGTTGCTAGAAAAAGCTGATTTATAATGGCATCAATTGGATCTGATGTGCCAGGTATTTTAATTTTTAGATCAATAATCTTGTTATTAAAATTGAATTGTTGTAAGGACATAATAATTTTGTTTACGAACATTTTAATACCGGTAATGTAATTTTGGTAATTTTAATGTCAGTTTTGTTGATATTCATCTTAAAGCCACTTTAGATTGATATTATTATATAATTTAATTGTTTAATTTATTCAATGTTGGATTTTTAAAGTTATGGCAGGGAGTAGTTTTTGGCTCTTTTGGTTGAAGAGTTTACATGTATAAAGCATTGATAACAAATTAAGTGTTTTAAATGAACTTTTTTAGCTCAGCTGCATGAGCTGATTCAGAAAGCTTGAGTTTTTCTAATTGCATTTTTCCATCTGTCCCTCTAGCTGTTCATATGCATCTGACCATCAATATAGAAGTAAACTCTTTAACATTTTTGACTTTTAGTCAAAACCACTAAACCAAAATAATTCAACCAACCTTGTGGCTGCCAGAAAGAAATCTTAAGTAAAGGAGATTCAAGATTGTTTAAAAGAAGGGCCACTCTTACGTTTAAAGGGAGAAGATTAAGCTTTATTGAAAATTTGGTAGTATAATTAAAAAATCTTATTAAGATTTACTTGGTCAAAAAAGATGAAACTTATAAAGGAAACTTCATTTTGGCATGACATAGTGGTTAGAGTGTCTTATCTAGAGTTGTGAAGGAAGGAGTTGATCCTTAAATATGTTTCGGTTAGAATCCAACTGTGGGACTTGGTGACCGTCCTTCGAATGAGATGGGCTAAACCAAGGTTTCTTGTCTCAGTGCTGAGTATAGGACAAGTGATGGCATCTCCATAGTGAATAAGATGTGTATCACTTGAACCACTAATGCGCTCTGTGGAAACAAAGTTCAAAAAAACTATTTTTAGCATATAGGTCACAGTCAAGGTCACATAGTCATTGACCTTGACATCATTTGAAGGAACATAATGAGTGGAATATGCATACTAAATATGAAGTCTCTATAACCTACGGTTCAAATTAAGTTATGGCAAAAGTTTGAAAAGATATTTTTAGCATATAGGTCACAGTCAAAGTCACAAGGTCATTGATCTGTTATAATTTGAAAGAGCCTAATTAGTGAAGTATGCATACTAATTATGAAGTCTCTATCTCGCATGGCTCAAAAGTTATGGTGAAGGTTAAAGTTGACAACAGACAGGATAAAAACAATATACATGTAGCAGACATGTATTTCCCAGATCGATCCCCAGACGCATAAAATTCCCCAAGAGGGACTTTAACAACATGCAAACAAACAAACAAAATCATTTCATTTATGACAAAGTTGTCTGCCTGAAACCAATCATTAAAAAAACCATAAATGTGTACGTTAATGAAGATATTTATTTTGTGTACGCACAATTTATATATATAATCCTCTTTGGAAAATAATTAAATGCCGACAGTTTTTACATTCATATTTATTAAATTGTTTCTCTAATTTTGATTTCTTAATCTATGCATCATAGGAATGCAGCACCATGCATTCAAGCGGAACACCCTTCTCGACGAGCTGCAGAGTATACTTCACGAGTATCCCGATAATGAGCAAATTATCAAGGTAAGAGAGAGAGACACGCAAAGTGATAATTTTATTGCATTTTATAAAAGACAAACATAATTAATTTTAACCCGAGGCCGGCTATTCACACATAAGTTGATATTAGATTGGCTGACTTTTATCCTTACCAATTGTTTCGCCTTTACTGTAAACCAAATTTTCGCGAATATTTCTCGTCGCGAATAATCCTTAAAGTCTCTATGTCTATTAATTAGGCTTGGTCGCGAAAATTAATAGTCGCGAACTAGTTTACCCCTGGTAAATCGCGAAATAAAGTCGTCGCGAACAAAAGTTGGTTTGCAGTATTTCTTTACTTAATTTGACTGCGGAATTTTCCGCCTATTTGATCAATATATAGGACCTACGGCGGATGTGACCGGTCAACGAGGGATTGTGGCAAAGCACATTGAACAATTATGCACTTTGAAAACAAATTCAAAGTACATTAAAATTTGGACCAAAACAATTTTCAAAGTGCGTCCAATTTGGGACAAAATCAATGCACTTTGAAAAGAAAAATTCAAAATGCGTTAAGAATGTACGTCAACAATTTTTGCAATGGAGATACTCAACGCACTTTGAAAACAAAAATTATATGAAAATTTCCAGACTTAGATTTTTTTAAAGACAGCATTATTTTCTGGTATTTCTTTCGATAAACCGATCTACCGTCATCGAGAAAGGAGACTGGTAGAAGGATATTTATCTTTCCTACCCAAATATATGTATTTATATTTTCTCATTAAATTTAAGTGAATGTAAAATTAATGAAAAAATTGAAATAAGCTTTCTTTAAAAAAAAAATAATGCACACTCTTGTATTAAAGGGAAGATGCTCAGGGACCATACAATATCGCTGATCTATATATTAAGTAACAATAGCCAATTAACTTAACTTAGGTGAAAGTAACTTTATAAAATCAAATACAAATCAAAAGGAAAAATACAGAAGTATTTTTCATACATCTTAAGACTGATATTGATAATTGATATCTGTTAAATAAAGGCCATCAACTTGTTCGGGAATATACATTTTTATACTCCTAAATACTTATCAAATATATATTTAAAAAAGACCGCCATGTTGTGTTTGAAAATTATTTTCAATGAGATACGGTCTCCAATTGGTCGCATTTCTCCTAACTCCTGAGCGTTTTTATCTCAGATTCTGCAGTGACGTCATCACTGAAACATTATCAAACAAGGTTCAAATAATTATTTATAATATTAAAAAAAAATTGCCAGAATATTGACTAAGTCGCATAGACATTTTATTTTCAAATATGGTCGATATTAATGCACTTTGAAAATAAAAATCATTTTTTTCAACATGATCCCAATTTAGGCATTTTGATTTTTTTTTTCAGAGTACGTTATTTTTTCAAATATGATAGACATCAACTTGGTCCCAATTCAACGCACTTTGAATATTTTTTTTTCAAGGAACGTTATTTTTCAAAGTGCATTGTAACAGGGGATGTTACTCCTCCTAACTGATCTCACCTCTGAAAATTCTAAGAATCCGTTCTGATGTCCTTTTCACATAATTTGTATCAATTGTTAGTACTTTTAACTGTTGGAACTGATTAAGACTTTAAAATAATTTTCTGGCTTTTTACATTTTTAAGTCAAATAATTGATTAAGCGAAGTAATTTGAACCTATTTTTTGTCACAATTTTTAATGTGTCTCTTAAAGATAAAATAAGAGTATATTGGGTCCCATGATTTATTTAGATAAAAAAATATTAGGTATATATTCAAAGGATGTGATTTATGTTTAATAAGATATAAATTCAGCGCATTTTTATAACGATCAAATTAAATGTACTGAAGTGTCGAAACAAGCACATTTACACATCTTTTAAATTTTTATTTTTAATCAAGCTATGGAGTAGATACAAAAATATACTTGACAAAAAATTCTTCGTATCCAAATGAAGAAATGTACAAAAAGATATATCCTTTTTTTTTACTCATAAGGATTAAAAATCATAATTTTTTTTATTACATTATACTGCATGTGTACTTAAAAAGCGGGCTTCATATTTTAGCGGCTTTGGAGCATACAACGATGCGCTAATTCATGAATACCGCTAAGAAACCATTTATATAAACAAAACACAGCACTAATTCATGATTACACCAACAATTCCATACCCAGTGACTGCGCTAAACTTTGAATACGCCAAATTATGTACACGTACAGTATTTTTCTAAAACCTGTAAAAGTTGAGTTCACTTTGCACAAAATTTAAATCCATGTGTTTTTAAAACTAAAACGCATTTTCACCAGGTTCCAAAGACTCGTTCACAATCAAGGTCTATTCCACATACAATCTTTAACCCGGTACATCTAGTGACATTTCACTGTAGCATGTTCTAGCCAATTTTGTCATCGATAATAAGAAAAACACGTCACTTTTTGTGTTGATCAAATGTCATTAATTATTAAATCCTCTAACAAGGCAACTTTGATTGAAAAATGAAAAATTGTCTTTACATAAACACTAAATGTATTATAAATCTTTTTTTCCTTTTACCGTATACTGGTTATGTTGGACTTATTTCTTTAATATAAAGGATTTTACAAATTAATTTACAAGGTATTTACAAGGTACTATATTTCGGTAACCCTTTCCCCCTAATAACTGAGTAATATAATTGATTTCAAAATATAATAAAGTTTGTATTTTTTATTTTTTGATTTAATTGTTACTTTTAAGTTAACATGGATTTACAGACACAAAGGCATTTGTGTTTAATAATATGTTTTATTAATTAAAAAATACGGGAAAAAATGAGAATGCAATAAAAGCAGACACATTGCTTGTGTCTACTTGTAGCTATAAATTATAAAATACAAGTGATCATCAGATCAAAGCCTATTCTAATTAATTTCACATGATCTGAGTTTTTCTTGTTAAGTCAAAAAAAAATTTCCACCTCACCTGTCTGACGTAATGGCAATTACTAAATTACTCAAGAAAAAAATTAACTTAGTTGGGAATGTCTAAATAATCAGAAAAAATCGTGCAAATACATGTATCTTTTTAATAATACTACATGTATTAAGAAAAAGGCTCGTCATGTCATTTAATTTGTCGAAGCAGATCATCATTAACATTTCTTTGAGAAATTTCAGATGAACTAACTTAAAAAATAATCATAAATAATATCCGTAATATTTAATTGTATTGTATTCATGACTCTACAAAGATTATTATTGGTTGAAAAATTCTTTTGTCCGTATCATTAATAGAATTTTTAGTTCATATGTACTTTTGTTTTATTTTAGGTTTTTGCGCCTGCACATTTCCATTATTCCTTTATTCCTTTTATAACATATTTAAATGAAACAAATTGAATGTAAATTGTTCAACATTCAATGAAAATAAAACTGCTAAAAAGAATCATAAAGAAGCCAGATTTATGAGGGACTACTGGTATTTCTAATGGTGGAAGGATATTTAACGGAAAATTCTGCAAATCTGCACATTTATTAAATTTAATATCTTGGAACATTAGCCGCATAGACTCAGATAATATTTTCCGTTGTGATATCCTAGGAATATTAAATATAGATCTCAGTTTATATTTTTATAACCGATTTTACATCTTCCATCAACAATTTTTGCCGAGAAGTGAATATATATTAAAGAAGTTAAGATAAACCGGTTTTTTTGCCTGAAAATCGTTCATTTTGACCAATATTTCAAAATTTACATCAATGACCCCTACTTTTTCTTTCATTATTTTAAACTACTCGATACTTGTGACTGAACAGCACTTGATTCGTAAAAAGTTTGATACAAGAAAAATATTTTATTGTCTATTTAGATTTCTTATATCCCTTATATATATATTTTACTTTTTAGTGCAAAAAGGTCACACAATAATTTATGCGCATTAATTTGCAAGATTTTTTCAATGATAAATATTATTCAAACTAATTTATGTTAAATAAGAATATATTTATTGCCATGATTACATCTGATAAAATATGATGAAGGTTAAAGTGATTAACCAAAGAGTTAAGATGTAAGTGCAAAAAGGTCAACTTGATTGAATCGTAGTTCAGTAAGATTGCACACTAACCCCATGTTTTCTCAGCAATTTTGAGTTATACTACATGTACGAGTACATGAGTACTTGTTCAGTATATACTTCTGAAAAAAATCCTTGATATAACAAATTTCACGAGTGACGTACATTAAACAAAAACATGATCTGAATGATATTTAAAATAAATCATTATGTTTATGCAATACGTAGGCAAAATAATTAGCAACAGTTTTTTTTCAAATTAATTTTTAGTATTCGATATATCATATACTATATAATCGCCTCTTTGTGTATGTATGTTTAAAATAGTACATTTTTAGGGAAAATGAAATATTAAAATGTATTTGTATTTCATTTGAAATTATTCATTTATATATTTATTTGTTCTCCTCCAATGAGTTTTTGCAAACTCGAACAAAACGACATATCGTGATTTTAAAAGATTAATTAAACAAAAAGCACATTACATATTGTACGAGGGTTGTCCCGTAAAATCGTGGACAAAGCGTTTTTCTCGAAAAGTAATGGGCGCACTAAGCTGAAAATTTCAGTAAATGTTTCTTTATCATATTTAAGTGCATGATAATTTTTTTGAAAAAAATATAGGCAAAAATAAAGATTTTATTATGCTTGAATGTGCACGAGGTATTGTCCTACGGCGCACGGTAAAAAAAAAAAACAAGATTCATTAAAGAATACACAAGTTTTAATTCAAAATAAAAGTTTTAAATACATAAGATTTGGATTAAAATTATCCTAATTCAATTCCACAATCAATTTTGTAGTCTTTGTAAAAATTTTAAGGCATTTGCTTAATTTTGGCAGTTTCTCGAGCATTCGAAATGGGAAAATGGTAAACACAACACACGAAAAATGGCGACGTTTTAAGACGTTACGGCGCACCGGAGAACAGTTCAGTTTTATTTCGATGTTGTAATGACACTTTAGAGACTTGAAATGACCATAGAAGAAAAAAGATTATAAAAATATCACCATATCTTAAGTATAGAAATGAAATTGGAGTTTTTTTTAGCGAAGTTTTTTTGATCGAGTCCCTGGGGACTCAGTACAAAACATACGAACAAACTCCTAATGTAATAGCAAAAGACGCTGTCACAGTAGACCGGCGATATGAGATTTTCTGTTAGGTGAATGACATACTTGCCAACCTCTAGCATGTAAAAATCTGGTCATGACCAGATTTGGAAAGTAAAAAATCTGGTCATAACGCGTAACGACATTCACGACATAATTACCATGATTAAATTTTATAATATATATACAAAGTATTTGTGTATTGAGAATTCTTTTATTGAAAAGGGATTTAATTTACTATGACAAAAAAATTCATATATAATTTGATTTATTATTTACATGTTAAAAATGAGAATTGAAGGTTTCATATTTCAATATTGACCTGATTCAGAAGTATATAAGTGGTTTTTTTTAAAAGCCTTTTCACATGTTTCAGTTTCTGCTAAATTTGAAAGTATACCAATTTCAGTTTTGAAGTTATTTTTCCTCTCTCTTAACTAATTAACTAAATTAATGTAATATGTTTAAATGTGAAGTTAGGCCTACACTGTCTTCGATCACTTTATTTTATCTAGAATGAAAGTTTTTTTCCCCAAGATTCCTAGATATGTACATAAATATCGTTTCTCTTTTTTTTGGTTCAATCAGAGACATGTGTTTGGTTCAATTTGTTCCTGTTGACCCTGATAACGATCTAGTTCTATCGGAAGCCATTTTAATTGACTTCAAACATTGAATTGTCAAAACAACACCCAGTTAATTGTTTACACCTGCACTGATAATTAATCCATCGGCATTGTTTACGCGTAGATCTAAGCTTGGGTTTTAACTGGAAGTTAAAAGTGCAACCTAATTTACGAACCAAATCCGGAAATCGGGAGATTTTCGGGTTGTTTGGCAAAAATCGGGTGATAAGCATGACCCGCCGGGTCATAAAAAATAATCGGGTTACGGGTTAAAAAATCGGGTGTGACCCGACGAAATCAGGTGAGTTGGCAAGTATGGTGAATGATGGTGAGAAAATTGTCTGTAACTTACTAATAAATCTTCAGAAGATCGCATGAGGGTACCAATTGGTTCTTCTACTCTTTATGGAGACTAAAGAATGTGTATCAAAGAAATTCCTAAAATTAAGTCGGACTCACCCAACTTCATTTTCAGCAATGATAAAACGTGACGCTGTTTTAGGCACTTTGACGTTATATCCATGCGCCGTAAGGTGATACAATACATGGCATAAAATCTCATAATTTGTTTATTTATGCATATATTTATCTGAAATTTGCTATGTACCAAGGTATATTACTAAAATAAGTACTTAATCAGTCCAGTCCAATACGAAAATTAGTAATATTACGAAAAAACGTAAGATTACTAGAAAGCGTAATATTACAAGTTATCGTAATATAAAACTTATATTACAATTTTTCGTAATGTAGTTAAATAACAAATACGCGTAATATAGCAGATGTAAGAGACTATATTAATAGTTTTCGTAATCCAAGACAAATTCAAGCATTGTAAGAAATTGAGTGGCGGGTACGTAGCAAAGTATGACGTTTAATACGAGATGTCAAGGGCGATAACTTGTACGACTCTTACTGAGATTTGAATTCTGTGTATTTTAATAAGAATTGCAGAAACAGTTGAATTATGAGACGAGGGTGTGATTTTTAGGGTAGACTTCGCAAGAAAAGAATGGAGTTCGGGTGATATAGACCAATGCGACATGCTTAAGCGAATATTGAAATTTACTGGAAAATTGGTCTTATCCTTGGGAAAACTCCTATAAAAGAATAATAAAAGAAATTGTCCACTCACCCATTGCTGGCGGTACTTTCTTCTTAAATTTCCATGCTTTCTGATAGGCATAACTGACCAAACTGGCCGCATACTATCAGTAGCCGTCGAATCTGATATATTACTGACGTCATACTTTGCTACCCACCACGTACTCAATTTCTTGCAATGCTTGAATTTGTGTTGGATTACGAAAACTCGTAATATAGTCTCTTACAATTGGCTATATTTCGCGTATTTGTAATTTAACTACATTACAAAAAATTGTAATCTAAGTTTTATATTACAATAACTAGTAATATTACGCTTTCTCGTAATCTTATGTTTTTTCGTAATATTACGAATTTTTGTATTGGACTGGACTATGAATAATAGTGAAAATTTCAGAACGCAGTGTTGTTTATTTTTCACACTAGACAACTTGTCCACGATTTTACGGGACAACCCTTGTATAAAGAGTTACCGGTATGCTTAGGATAGTACCAAAACGGTCACATATTTTGGTAAACAAAGTTAACATGCTTATGGCGGAGTTGTGAATCTCTGATATTTATTTCTTAGCTATAATCTTAAAAATTCAGAGCAAAAATGTTTGAAAGGAAAACATGCTCAAAGTATATTGTCAGTCCATGCTCATAATAAATAAATAATTAACAACTACAGAGCTCATGCCCTGTTTACAAAACCAGTTTATGCTTCATCGATGGGTGTTTTCAGTTTGTTAATTAAACTCGATACAGAACACTGAGCACAGACTTATGATACTAGTGAGGGGTTTTTAATTTCGAAAATATCAACTCTGAAAATAAATTAATGCTTTGAAATCTGCTCTTTAGTATTGATCAATCATTTTATGATAAAATTTGCAAAATTTCCAAATATGTGGCCCCAGGGTTGGTGGTTCCTTTGGGATGACGTGCACAACTGGTTATAAAGTGGAAGTCTGACTCAGCGTTTTCTCTTTGTTACTCTGATCTACATCTGGGTATTAGGTAAATAGAGTATAAGCATGCTAAGTTTATAATTATGATAAGCAATGGTGCCTCTTTCAAAATTGTGAATTGTGAATTTCATGGCCTCTGGTTTAAGGTATTCAATCCCTAATGGGAACATATTCAGTGAAATTGAATACATAACTGATATGTAGGCATTGAATACTCAGTTTCTTTTAGACATATTTCCCATTTATTACTATTATAATTGTATAATGGGATGTGTCCTAATTTATGACCTTGAAATCTGGTAAGAGTTATCCCCCATATTTTTAATTAATAAAAAAAATCAATTAAAAAAATTTAGCCGGTAAAAAAATTGTTTTTATTTCTATTCTATTTTTAATGTTTAAATGCATCTTTCCACCACAGGATTTATTGGTATTCAAATTATTTGAATTTTTATTTTGAAAAAAAAACCACTTTCCTCCATAGACTTCAATGCAGTCTCTTTTAATTAACTACTGCTTAATTAATGACATTTTTAAAACTTTCTCACGGGCAATCCTTTTCCACTATAAAATGCTTTAATATAATATCAGTGTTTTATGTACTTGACGGACAATTAAGGGTAGGGAATTAGGTCCCATTAGGGATGGAAATCCTTAAAACACGAACCAATTTTAATTGTTTGAAAGTTGTTGCACGATACTCAGGAGACCTATAAGGCCGGTAGGCCTCTTGTTCATTAATGCACAACAAAATTGTCATTTAAGAATAAAATTATAATTTGTGAAAGTGCATGCACATGTCAATCAAATTTGACCAGAAATTTGAAGTTACTAGAACTTCAAGATGAAATGAGATATTTATTATTATACAATTAATTACCCCTTTTGTGGTCAACATGGTGAAATAAGGACCCTCGACCTGGCCCACGAGGTGACCTGACCTGACCGAGGCTGGGTAGTGGCCGAGGTCAGGGCAGGTCATCGAGTGGGCCAGGTTGAGGGTCCTTATTTCACCATATTGAACGCACAAGGGGTAATCAATTGTTTTATTATACCAATATATATTGAAAAGTATGAATCTCCAACTGTAATCAATTCTTTCTTTGATCGGGATCGGGATTCGTTACACTCCATTTAGTGAAGTTGTTTACATTGACGACTGCAAGTCGTGTAAGTTTTTGCATCATGATTTACCGATTAAAACAATATTTGGTTGATAGCAGCATACATTGTTATAACTAGCGATTACTTTTCCTCTACTGTGACAGTCAAAATCTAACAAAGAATTCAACTTTTTAAAAGGCCTAAGAATGGCTTCTACTTTCCATTGAACTGAATTGTAACAATATTTTTGAAATGAGTAAACCATATAAGTTACCGATAAAATTTTACCGTATTCTGTATGGTAATGCAAAACAAACCGTGCAAAATTTTAAAAACCGTGTTGTTTTTCTTGAATAATTATTATTTTATGCATTAACTTCACTCAAAAAGGAATTTTTGATTATTAATAAGAGTTCATTATTTAGCGGTCATTAATCACATGTATAATGACCGGGTCATTATATACCACTTGCAATTTTTCCAAGGTCATTATTGCTCAGAAAACTACCATTTGGAGTCATTGTTGTGTTGAAAGTTTTCTTTCTAGCCAATCAAATTCGAGTATTATCAATAGAGGTATAATTGTAAAATGCTATTGCAATATAAAAGTCATAATAATATACAGAAAATTTGAGAAAATATTAACTTCAAATCTGTGTCCATGCACCTTTTAAAACAATATCTTTGGGACAAATGCTCGTCAAAAGGTGTAATGCAAATAATCGTAAAGTAAAAGTCCAAAAAAATTATAAAAATGTATAATTTATTTTTTTTTCAATTATTCATATTTAAAAATATTTCCAAGGGCAAAAATTTTTCATGTATTCATGCATTTTTTCATTGTACACGTACACATTAAATGCTCTCCCTGATTTTCATAATTTGAGTATTTTATAAGGTAGCAATTCCATTTGAACTTTTTGCATCAGAATTATATATATTTTAACCAATTTTTACATATTCCCACTTATAATACTTTTCACTAAAAATTAATTTTTTTTAATGCTGGCATGCATACACTTTGTAAGGGTTAATGTACGAGTAGAGCTCCATTCCTTAAAAGTAATGGAGCCGAGAGTCCAATTACTTTTAAGGAGCAGAGGGCTTCGAGTATATTAACCCACATAGAATCCACTTTTTAGCTCACCTGAGCCAAAGGCTGATCACATTTTGTCCGGTGTCCATCTGTCTGTCTAGCTGTCTGTAAACTTTTACATTTTTGACTCCTTCTCAAGAACCACTGGTCCAATTTCAACCAAACTTGCAATAAAGCATTCTTGGGTAAAGGGGATTCAAGTTTGTTCAAATGAAGGGAATGAAGGGCCAAACCCTCATTCAAGGGGAGATAATTGGGAATACATGAAAATTTGGTGCTATCTTCTCAAGAAGCACTGTGCCAGGAAAATGAAACTTACGGGGAACCATCATCAGGTATTGTAGATTCAAGTTTGTTCAAATCATGACCCATGGGTGTAGGGCCGGGCCACAATGGCCAATCAAAGTTTTACATAGAAATGTCCAGAATTTTTTTTTAAAAAATCTTCTTCTCAAGAATAACAAAGCCATAATTGATCATACTTATATGGAAACATTCTCAGGTAGTGTAGATTCAAGTTTGTTCATATTATGACCACGGGGGGTAGGAAGGGGCCACAATGGCTGACCAAAGTTTTACATAGAAATATATAGGAAAATTCTTTAAAGATCTTCTCAAGAATTACAAAGCCATTATTCATCATATTTATATGGAATCATGCTCAAGTAGGGTAGATTCAAATTTGTTCAAATCATGACCCCCAGGGGTAGGGCGGGGCCAAAATGGCCGAACCAAAGTTTTTAAAGATATATATAGGAAATTTTTTTTAAAATCATTTTCTAAAAAATAGCAAATCCATGATTGGTCATGGGACTACTTTTGGATTTAAACTTTACAATAAAAAGCCATTTTCTACTTTTTCCTACCCTTAGTGCTCAGGTGAGCGATGTGGCCCATTGGCCTCTTGTCTGAAATGTTCAGTTTGGTTGAGAACAAGACACATGTATTTTGAAAAAAAATATTCTTTTTAGATACGATTTGTGTTATCAGTGGAGCCAAAATTTTGTTCATCGACCCTTTGTCTGAGCTTCAGGATCCAAACAAAGTTTGCAGTATTGCCCCAATAGCAAATTATGTGCATTCAAATGTGTGTGGTTCAAGGGGACTTGAACCATTGTACAATCTCTTTGGAATTAATGAACAGACAGCCAGAAATGGGGAGTTCAAAGGGACATTTTTCTGGTTTCCCCTTAGAAAATCACCATCACAATTGTCAGAAAATACATATTCACCTGAAAAAGTGGAAGATCTGTTCATGTCTTTTAAAGAAGAGATGAGCTCTGAGCTCTTATTTTTAACATCGATTGAAGAAATCGGAATATACAAAATTGAGAATGATAGTTGTGAATCTGAGTGTACTATTGCTATAGATCAAGGGTGTGCAGAGGAAACTAGAAATGAAAGGCAGTGCTATAAGGAAAAAATCAAAGACATAGAAGTCAATATGGCAGAAGATGATAGATGGATCAATCAATGCGACCCAGTATGGTTGAAAAGTATAGTTACATACAAGATCAGGATGAATGGAATAGAGACCCTCCAGGTATGGTTCATAGTTCAATATTTCCATGCAGGAAGTATGAATAAAGAGCTTTCAAATCTCATCAGAAATCGGCGATCTAAATACAGACCATATATTGGAGTTGCAGCCAGAGCTTGACAAACCTATTCAGTGCAGTCAGTTATTTTGCTCCTGCCTCTCCCATTTGAAGATGAAAGTTCTACTGGATTACCTCTTCACGTTAATGGATTCTTTGCTCTTGATAGTAACAGACAGCATCTTAAATGGCCATCCCATGATCAAAATGTAAGCCACTCACATTTAGAAAATGACATGCTGTGGAATGTACTAATGGTACAAGAAATTTTACCTGTTGTTTACGTTGAATTTCTTCAGTCGTGGCAAAATGATAGGTTTGGATCCGAGTTGAAGGAGAGATACCTGGAAATGTTTTATCATCACGTCCCAAGAATGTCAACAATAAGAAGTCATTGGGCATGTGTTGGAGAAAAAATGCACCAGTATCTACTTGAGTCCAAAATTCCTTGCCTCGAGAGTGGAAATTGGATTCACACTAAGGAAGCATATTTTGCCGTCTTTGCAGAGAACACGCAGGAAGAGGAGAAGAAAATTGTCACAGAACTTTATAAAAAATGTACAAAAAAGGTCGTAATTTTGAAAGAACACGAAGACCTCTTTTATTACTGGAGAGATTGTGATAGCAATGTTGATTTAAAGTGTACACATCCCAAAGAAACCAGAAATCTTCTTAGAGGAGACCCTACTTACAAACAATTACTTTCCAATAGTAAAGGTCACCTTCTAGTCTACATATGTAGAGATGAACTTCTCTCAGATTTAGATGGAATAGAGTTGTTACCTCTGCAAAATGGGAGATACGCAACTATGCAATCAAAAAAATACTGGCCTCAAAATACTTTTTTCTTATGCAATGAGGAAGAGCTGCAGATTCTGACTGGCAAAGAGAGTATTCTGGTTTTGAATACAGACACCACCTCAAAAATTGGAAAAGTTTTAGAGTCCCTTGCATCAACAGGTAATAATATAATAGAAATATCGGTTTCCAAGAAGGATAACAAAAGTTGACTTTCACATTTTTTGATATAATCAAATGCTCGTTGTTTTTTTTTGTACACATACAGCCTACTCTATTTTAAAATTCTACAAATATTTCAATATTTTGTTCATCTATAATACTGAACATATTAAATTGCTTTCTAGTCTTTTATATAAAATCTGTTTCTTTATGTTGCATTGAAAAGAAACTTCAACCTAAAATTCCCCACATTCATTTTGAAAATTTTTAGTACCTTTGTAGTTCTGTCTTAAAAACTTTAAACCTTCGATTGCCTTTAAACTATTGTGTCCCACATCTGCATTTCAGAAGCATTGGCCATGGAAGATGAAAATACATACATAATGTTAGATACTGTAGTCATAAAATATAGAGTTAAGCTGACAAAGGGAAATTAATAAATGTTAAAGTCAACTGTAAAGAAAAGAGAGAAGAATTGGCTTAATACATGTATTTAAAATCAAACGACTTTGGAAAACTTCACTGATATAGTTTAAGAACGAAGAAATGTTGAAATCACGAAATTACTGTTTAAATAATATGTATTTTTTTTATTTTGCAGGACACTATACATTCCACAAAATGAATGTTGATTCCTGTTTATGCTTTTTGAGGGAGATTATCCAACACCAGACAGAAAAAATCAGAGATCCGGTGTTTTTGAAGGATAGCGATGCTATATTTGGAGAACGTTGGTTAAAGAAAGTTTGGGCATATCTAAAACGCAATTGTTCTTCTTTGGATCTTATTCAGAATCTTAATATTATTAAAACCAAAGAATCAGGGGTACTCAAAAAAGTGTCTGAAGCATTTATCAGCGAAGTTGCTACAAATACTTTGCAAGTTGAAGTCTTGAAAAAATTCAAAATTTGGATAGTTGATATGAATTTCCATGACCATCCGTTACTTTCACCAGGGAGAGGAATTGTTGAAGAAAGTACAGATGATGGGAAGAGAAAGCTCTTACAACGTTGTATACATAATGGTATAAGTCCCTTTAACAACACCTGTTCGGATGCTGAGAGGGAGTGGTTCAAAGAATTCTTACCTGCTACTCTCTCAAAATCATTGATCTCGGCTTTGAAAGATCTTAAGTTATTCAAATGTTTTTCTAATGTCCAGAAATCAAGTCAAATTGGTTACAAATCCAAGAATGAGTGTTGTTATGTTTACGTTGGCGATAATGACTTTCCAATTCAGTTTCCAAAAGTAATGATTATGTCATCCACAAGAAAAGAGGAGCGACTTCTCTCTGATCTTTCATCAGCAAAAGTGGATCTTACAATCTGTGTACAGGAATCACTTGAAAAAATTACAAAAGGTCGAATTTCACTCAGTGAGGAAGATAAACGGAGGTTTTGTTTTTATGTTTTGGAAAAGCAGTCAATGCTTAGAAACTGGAAGATGATTCAAACCGATTTGAATGCAGTCAAATTTATAAGAAATGGAATGGGAAAACATGTACACCACTCTGCAAACGAACTTTATGATAGAAGGGATGAGTTGCTTCTAAAGCTTTTTCTTACAGAAAATAAATTCCCAGAAGAGGATACAGAAAAGATGGATTTGCTGAAACATTTGCAATTTCAGAATAGAAACAGTCCAACATTTAGAAATGATGTTGTGCAAACATGTAAGCTGATTCATTCAGCGAATGTTGATCCAGCTATCAAACTGAAAAAGTCAAATGCCCTTTTGCTGACTTTTCGACAAGACAGAAAACTGTTCCATTTGATTTGCAATTCGATTTGCGGGTTCAAAATTTTACCATTTAAGCAGGACAGGGGTGAAAAATACCCCCTTTCAATGGAATGGTATTCAAATCAAGAACAGTTTGTTTCCTTGGACGTGATTTACAGTTCAAAATTTGAATACATTGCTGGATCAGTTCTACCCACATCGACTCGAGAATGGGATGAACTTGTCGATACCAGTAAGGCACCTCAGTTGAATGCAGTCATACGACATTTTTTCCAGGCTACAAAATGTTATAGAGACGTTGAGCATGCAGGATATAATTACATAATGAGAGAAGTATATCAGTATTTAGCTAATGAAAATTGGGCACGTTTTGCGTCGTCAGTTCCTCAAAATTGCGTTTTCACTGACTTTGGATTTATGAATGCTGCAGATATTTACATTGAACGGAGCAAAGCAGATGTAGATTTAGCACCGTATTACATTCCACTACCAAAGGAGTACAACAGCTTGAAAGAATTTTTTGCTAGACTAGGTTGTAATAAAAACCAATCTTGTCATCTCCTCGTTGAAGCACTGAAAAAAATTAAAGAAATGCAATTGGAGGCAGAAGACATGAATTATGACTGCCAGGACTTGGATAAAGTTGAGAAAATTTTGAAGAAACTGTCAGAATTAACAGAAGAGGAATTATCTGCAATAAAGGAGGATATCCTGGTACCAATTCATAATCAAGATTCAGCTATCCTAACCTTTCGGTTTGCGCACGAATGTGCATACTCTGATTCAGATTGGTTCAGCAGGACGTTCACAGAAGAAGATAACATTTGTCTTGTTCATTCAAGGATTGACAAAGAGGTAGCAAAGAAACTTGGTGTGAAATCATTAAAAAAATTCACATTATCAGATGCAGAAGAAGTTTTCTCCGAATTTGGACAATCAGAACCATTAACCCAGCGTTTGAATCGACTTTTAGACGAAGGGTACACTGATGGATTGTCAGTTCCAAAGGAGCTGATTCAAAATGCGGACGATGCTGGAGCATCTGAAGTGTTTTTTCTCTATGACGAAAGAGAAAACAAGGATGCAAGAAGTTGTCTCATAGACCCTGGAATGGAAGGTTGTCAAGGACCAGCATTGTGGGCTTTCAATAATGCTGTTTTCTCTACCAGCGACTTTCAAAATATTCAAAAACTTAGTGGAGCAACAAAGAAAGAAGATACTACAAAAATAGGGAAATTTGGCTTAGGTTTTAATGCAGTTTACAACTTAACTGATGTTCCAAGTTTTGCAAGCGGAAATCATTTGGTATATTTAGATCCACATGGAAAATATTTAGGAGAGGCCATTATACATGAGAGAAGTCCAGGGATCAGGCTCAATCTTTTGAATAAAACCATGCTTCGTAAACTTGAAAACCAGTTTAAACCTTTTCAAAATGTGTTCGGATTCAAGTCTTCAGAATTTTCAGAAGAGAAAGGTTATAATGGAACATTGTTCAGATTTCCGTTGCGTACAAGACTTCAAGCTAGTGATAGTAAAATCAAAACTAAAGAATACTCTCGAGTGGAAATGGAAGAACTTATGAAATTGTTTTGCAAATCAAGTGGAAACATGCTCCTCTTCACTCAGAATATTAAAAAAATTAAACTCTTTCATGTCCGAGATATAAGTACAAATCCAGATAAAGATATGGAGCTGATACTTTCCATCGAAAAGGAGGAAAACTTTGAAAATTCAGTAACACTTGCCAATGAAAACATATTAAGTGCAGCTTCAAGGCAGTGTAGTAAATTTGACAAGTCCCTACACTTTTCACTAGTATGTAGAACAAAAATAACAATTTCTTCTTGGGGTCACTCATGGGTTAAAAATTTAGCATTCAAAGAAGAAACCAACTGGTTAATTATATGGGCACTTGGAAGAAGGCAGTCTTTAAAACTCTTCAGAGAGAAAAGTAGTGACGGAGCACTTCCGTTATCTAGCGTTGCAATTCCAGGGGATGTAGTGAATGGAAAATTTTTGCCTCATCTTCTTTGTGCAAGTTTATCTAATTTTCATAGGTATGGATTCTATAATACAAGCCATATGTTTTGTTTTTTGCCATTACCAATTTATACTCCATTAGCCTTTCATATCAATGGAACATTTGCTATATCATCTGATCGTAAGCGGTTACTGATGAGAACAGAAGATGACAAAGAAAATACAAAACAAACAGTGTGGAATAACTCTCTGATATCAGATGCAACGTTGGAGGCACTTCTTGAGCTCCTTAGTGTTTTGAAAAATACCACAACAGAAGATGACGTATTTTTTGAAATATGGCCAAAAGAAAGTAAGGAGTATTTCTGGCAGACATTTCAGGATGAATTTTACAGATGCATTGTGGAGCGTGAAATACCCTTATTCAAAACTCATCTTGGATTCAAAAAATTTCAGGATTGTGTATTTTTGCACAAAAATATAAAAGCAGACAAAGAATTACATCAAATTGCTATCGAAATTTTGAAGGAAACCCACTCAGATAGTAGAGTCATTACGGAGATACCTAATAACGTGTATAAAGAATTGGAACTCTGTCTCGGTGAAATCTTTTCTAAGCACGTAATTACTTATGAGAAGTTTATAACTGAAAACTTCTTGCCATATGTATCTCTTTTCCATGGGGAAAAATATGACCGTATTGTTCTGGGCGCAATAAGATAGAAATAATGTCATTCTTACAGCATTGAAAGAAGTAAATGTATTGCAACTTGTCCAAGTGGTACCAAAAAATCGCCTAAGAGCTTAGTGCATCCCCAGTGTGATGTATCTGGAATATTCAAAACGGAGGATGAGCGATTTCCTAACAATATATTTTGTAAAGACGATGACTTGGAAGTTCTTGTTGGACTTGGAATGATGAAATATGAAATACCATTTGAACTTTTGCATTCACAAACATTCGACATTATCAACTTGTCGAAACTATGTTCACTGTGTGCATTGCTCCGATCTAAAGAAATTGTGAGCTATATAAATAGGAAATTTGAAATCTTTACCAAGGAAAATTTAGACGAAATATCTGTCATTGCTTTTCTACCAGTGGGGAAAAAACCAATTCATTGGCCTGTAAAATGGTACAGTGATACTGGGAAGCAGCAACATTTAATGAAATGTAAAATGCACGTAAAAGATGCAGATGATATTGAATGGTTTGAAAAACCATGCAAATTGTATTTTCCTTCGGTACAAAAACTGGTTGGATCTTCACAAGCTGTGATAGGTAGATACGAAATGTATCATTATTGTGAAAGGGCACTACAATCACTTGGTGTGAGAAAGGAAAGAGATGTAGAATTGGAAACCCTAAAACATCAACTTATTGAAATAACAAAGGTTCCAGAAAGAGCGCAAAACAAAGATGTTGAAGAAATTTGCTATGAAATATATAGGGTTTTTGCACAACGAATATCGGAAACAGGCGTAAAAGATTTCATTCAGACAAATTTTTCAGATCTTTGTTGTATCATTACTGAAAAAAAATTCGCATTTCCAAAACAAGTCATCTTCTCTTTGAAACATGATTGCAGTCCTCACTTTTATGGTTTAAGACCAAAGGATGCCGATCGCTTTTCTTCTTTGCTGGAACTCTTTGGTGTTCGGGAATCATTTGATTCGGAGGATATTATTCACGTTTTGTTCACAATGAAGGAACATTATGGTGATACGAGAATGTCTAAAGAGGATTTGGGCTTAGTTTGTAGGATTGCAATGTTATTGGAAAATTGTGATTACATTTCAAAAGAAAACCTGTACCTTCCAGATTCAAATGGTTTCTTTTGTCATGTAAATGATTTGTGCATTGATGATTTTGACTGGATTACAAGAACCTCATCAATGAGATTTTTAAATATCGATTTACCACTTAAATTGGCAAAGGTGATAGGAATTAAATCCAAAAGAGACCACAGCATTTTGATGGATTCTGAAGAGCTTGGTGACGAATTCGGGCAACACGAAGAACTTACAACTCGAATAAAACGGATTTTGGACGGATATCCACAGGCTTGTATATTGAAGGAACTTCTTCAAAATGTGAGATGCTGGTGGTCAGAGCTCCATTTCATCAAAGATTTTAGATCACATGGTAAAAATTTTT
>NW_026923662.1:0-22030 GCF_032062105.1 Saccostrea cuccullata | reverse complement strand
CACGGCGCACAGCGGACGACGCACGACGGCGGACGACAATAGATAGCAATAGGTCACCTGAGAAACTCAGGTGACCTAAAAAGTGTTACTTCAGTTATTACTTGAATATGAATGAAATGTATCTTACGAAGAAAGACTCGTGATGTCTTTGAATGCCATTTGACACACACAAATGCTTTTGATCAGAACAGCTTATTTGCTTGAACAACAATGGTTGAACAACAAATTTATACCAGAACAAAAATCAAACTTGATCTATATTTGTCACCATAAAGGTATCCAGTAAGATGCAAATCATGATGATCGTGTTTAGAACATTAATCCAGTAGTGCATCAAGACATTAATTTAGTGCATCACGAATCCTAATGTGAACCCAATTATTAAAAAAAAAAACACAATTCCTTCAGAAATCAATGAAGTAGAACGAAATGCAAACTTGATCTATAACTAATCAATTTATAAAAGCTATCCAGCAAGTTTGAATTCATGACAATCTCGTTTAGAACATAAATTGAGTGCATAACAACATAAATGTAGTGCATCACGTACCCTATATTTAACCCAATAATAAAATTTTAAAAAAAAATAAAAATACCATAATTCTTTCAATAATCAATTAAGCAGAACGAAATGTAAACTTGATCTATAGCTAATTAAGGTACAGTCTCATACTTAAAACCAGCTCAATATCTGCAAGCGTTTAATAGAAAAGTATGGAGAACCCTGAAAAATTGAAAAGGCCGTAATTCCGTAAAAATCATTGAATCGCAACGATATTTAAAGTTGATCTGTAACTCATGAAGATACACTCACGTACCAAAAATCAGCTCAATATTTGCCAGCGTTAAGAAAAAAAGTGCGGAAAACCAAGTGGGACAGACAGACGGACGGACGGACAGACGCAGAGGAAACTTATAGTCCCCTACCGGTGAAACCAAATAAAAATTATAAATACAGATAGAAATAAAAAATTACTTTTTTTATTAAATTTAATCATAAAATGTTTAAAAATTTATGAAAAAAATGTTTAATTGCGTGATTGTAAAATATAATTAAAAAAAACACCTGTCTTAGTGTATATAAGAAGGGATTTAGCAAATGCAAGTGGACCAACAAATTTTGTGTTTACAAGGTAGTAAACGCTGTCCACCGCATTGCTAATAACCACGGCTTTTTCCTTCTTAAAGAAATCCCCCTCATGCATCAACCCCTTTAAAAAGGCAAGAAGAGGACCATTCCTCTCAGACATGTAGCCTATGAAAAGAAAACGAAGAGGTTCCAAAAATCATTTATTAGTCCCCTACCGGTGAAACCGGAGGGGACTATAGGTTTCCTCTGCGTCCGTCCGTCCGTCCGTCTGTCCCCGTCAGTCTGTCCCACTTGGTTTTCTAAATGCTTGAAGATATTGAGCTGAATTTTGGTATGTGAGTGTATCCTAATGAGTTACAGATCAAGTATTAATTTCGCTTCGCTTCATTGATTTTTGACAGAATTATGGCATTTTGAATATTTTTCATAATCGCTAAATTAAGATCGGGTTCGAACTGCGCTAACTTCCGACTGTCGACAAAAATATGAAGCGAGGAAAAGACGGTGGAGAAATGAGTTAAATTTTCGTCTTAATGTGGATTATTTTATTAGTTTTAAGGTATTTAAAACTTGATAATCTTTCAGTTTTACCTTGGACATGACTTTTGCTTATTATAAAATGTCATCCTGAAGAAAAAGGGGAACCCAGTAGGGGACATGTATTGCTTATGCAATACTCTCAGAATGCTTGTTAAATTTACTTTTGAAAAGTGTAATATTATTTAGGAATTTAATAAAAAAAAAATATACTAATAGAAATGCATAAAAATCTTACGAGGTGGATAGAAATGTTTTAATGTGTCATAAAGAGCACCGGCAACTAAACTGTCTTCATACATTTTTTAAAGATTCTCTTCCTCCTGTGAAAAAGATAAAATGGTGCTACTTCATGCAATTCATTTGTTAATATGCGTTGGCTGTAATCATTTCAAAGAAAGGTACGATGTACCGCCGACCCAAACCTAATCAATTTTGTTTTACATTATTAAAAAAATTAATAAACGAACCTATTGCATACATGATCATCTCCAAGTAATCGTCTTCAATGTCACCATTCTCAATTTTCTGCACCATCTCCGTAACAAGGGTGTTTTTCTTTTAGGGACAATTCTTGCAGATTGCATGATCGTAGTCTTTTGTAAACAAAACAAATCGTTAAAAAAGAAAAAGCAAAGGAGAGGGTAATTCTTCATTTATAAATGTTTATTCATATAATTTGTTTTTTAATTCATATAAATTCATGTTCATGTAACATTTTACTTTAGCTCAGATGAAAGCTTACTTTCAAAGAAACGAAGATATTTTATTTAATTTCATATGCGGATAGGCATTGATTTTAATTAAACCATGGAGATATATTTATTCAACAGAATGTGCTGATACCATCACTGGCAGCTATTCAACTGCATCGAAAACTTTTGACCATGCATTTGCCTGTGACCTTGACCTCCCTTTTCTTTAATTTATATTTTGCTTGAATTTAAAGGATTTTTATCACGCCACAATATAAAAGATGATGACTCAGTTTCAATGTTCATCTGTTCATTATTCTGCCTGTTCACAATAGAATTATCTATGTCTGACTTCATGGAAACTTGCATGGTGATAAAACTCACATTGTCATTAGTGTCTTTCTTTTTAACAGATTTCTGTCTCTTGTGTGAATTCCGTTTTTCCTCAGATACCATAGAATTTCTGTCTTCTTTGTCTTCCTTGTGACTATCACTATGAATTAAGTCTTGTTCCACTCTCCGTAAAGCTACACGAAGTTTATCAAAACTTTAGATACTGTCAAGCACATATCATGTGATGTCTTTCAATGAAGAGTTGAGTCCAATCCACATTATGTTGTGTAGCATTGAATTTCTTTCACTAAAGTCAATGTCTAGTTTGTCGCACTTTACATATTGTGCCCTCCAGTCTTCAACTCTATGACGTGACATCTTCATCAGACTTCTGTCTTGCTGAATAAAAATCGGAAAGAACAGACTCAGCTCTATCGACAACTCCATATACACTGTCCAACCAAGCGAGATTGTCCGAAAGTGATGCTCAAAAACCTAAATTCATAACAGTTCTACTTGCTTCTGCTTTTAGGGACTGTCGAATGGCTTAAAGTATTCTATATGTCGGGTATCCTTCTTGAAGCAAACACCGACTTTCAATGTGCCAAATCTGAAATGAAATTTTCATAAAACATGGACAATATGCGAGTCTTATTACAGCAACGACAACATTGAACAGATACTCGATCAATCAGATCAGCTGTAAAATATTTACGATCAGAAGTATTGAGAAGATAAGATTTGACTTTGGAAAACAGTCCGCCTTTAGACAATGATAATCTTGATCTGCTTTGGATCTCAAAGGCTGCGTTTGATGATTTGTTGAAGCACGTGAAAGAGTAGTGTTAGATAAACCCATCTAGGACCATTAAGACAAGTCTAGCGATATTTTTGATGAGGTTACAGGGAGGTGAGTTATACAGAGTGTTTTCCACCTTATTCAACATCTAAAAGTCCGGCGTCCGAAGAAGCATAAAAGCGGTTAGATCAGCACTCATAGATGGAACATTTGTCACTCAAAATATTGTATGCCAACATATTACAAGGGAAATCATAGAGCATTACACCAGGCCACTTGCACAAACCTTGTTTGGAAACCCCATGAGTCCACAAGCTATACTTGTCCTGGATTGGACTAACTTACATTTATATAACTCTAAGTGCCACTTTCAAATTTCAGAGGCTTTCATTCAGCATGCATTCACAAGGGAAGATCCCTAGTAAAACCCATAGTAATAGTCTCAACAACAGGCTATTTTATATTCGTAATCGGAGAGAAGGAAGCTTTGGGAGGATCTTGTAAACAGTGGGGATAACCAACATAACTATTCTGTCATATATAAGGGTCATGGAACAATCATCCCAAAATACAGGAAAGAGAAATCTGATTCTCAAACTGAAATTGAAAGACTATATTCCTTGTTACTTATGTAAAGCCATCTACAGAAAAAAATGACTTATGGAAACACACACCACTATGCGTTTCAGGAACAAAAGAACCTAATCCTAAAACAGACGACTAAGTGAAACTCGAACGCTTGCTTTTACGACCCATCTGCTCTAACAAACATTTCCAAGAAAATGTTTTGAATGTAATGATAGGTAATCCTTAAATAATGTAGAACAGTTGCAGAAAAGGAAAGGTTTACCTCCGATAGCAGCGAGAAGACTAGTAGGTTGAATAACAAACACTGACATAAATTAGGCACACTTTTCCAGATATCGATAATTGAGACCTTGACATTTGAAGAATCGTAATTTGGATACTCCGTAACTTCCTCCGTCTCTTCAATTTCTGCCTTTTCCAAAGCTTCAGAACAGGTAGCTATAGCATTACAGTGACATTCTATGACTATCTAATGATTAATTAGTTTGTCGTTGCAACAAATTCAGATAAGTTCTGAACGAATGTTTCTCTTTGTCAAATTATTCTTGCTTTATTTCTCCATGGATGATACATGACGGATTTCCTGATCATGACATGGAGCACACGGCGTGTGTGACCGGTCGACAGAGGGTGCTCACTCCTCCATGGCACCTGATCCCTCCTCTGATGTTTCGGGGTCTATGTTTGCTCTGCTCTAATTTTGTATTGTTTTATGGACTTTGAGACTGCATACATATATATTATTATAACAGTAACTTGATCCGAAGGGTTGTATCACGTCGAGTTGACAGGCGCGGATCATCAGATCTAACGAGACGCGAAGCGTCGAGTTTGATCTGATAATCCGCGCCTGTCAACGAGACGGATACGGCTCTTCGGATCAAGTTACTGTTATAATGATAAATTTATTATATACCCCCTTGTGAATAGCTAAATATAGCAAAATAAATCTTTAGAGATCAATTGTTTAATATTTATCCATAAAACAAAGCATAATAACAATGGACTTTTTAACGCGCAAGAAAAATAACGTCATGTTTTTGCGTACTACGTCATCAGTTTCAGAGAGTGGTGATATCGATTCAGAAAACCACAGTGTGGTGATCCGGAAAATCGGATCAAACTCTGTAAAATTAACAGTAACAAAAACAAGGAAATTGATGTGTATATAATAATGTTCATTATCTCCATATCCTACACAAACGAGTAATCACGATAGACGTTTAATAATTCATTTTTTTCTCCTAATTGTATCGAAAATAGTATAATACTGCTTGCTTCTTGACCCTTATGTAAAAGTAATTTCGTCTGTGATGGGACATTTCAATGGGCGTAATAAAAAGATATACTTGACCTTCGGGTTTCAATCAATTAAAAAACTTAAACCTTGATTATAATCTTTTAACCGAAATACTAAAGCTTTCACTTTCCTTGGGACTAGACTTTTCTTTGGAGACCAACACTTTTGATCTTTTAGTTTTAGAAACTTAAACTCTAGCCATATGCAGCCGTCCGAGGGCATCAGTGTTTCAGAAACACATCTTGTTTTTATTAATATTATTGTATAATCTTTTTATTAATATTATCGTATAATCTTTCATTTTATATTCTAGGAACAAGTATAATGTTAACAATCCTGCAAAACTGCACGGCAACATTCACATATCCTTTGAAGGTTTAGACTTTTATCTTGCTGAAGGGCGAAGAAGTTTTGAAGTTCATAATGACATTGTCAACAAATTGGGAATGTCAACAAATTAAGGAAAAAAAGACAAGGAGCGTGCAAAGCACCTACAAGATGTTTAACTTACTGCAAAAAGATACTTAAATATTGATTACAAAGTGCTGTAAACATCAGTCGAGATCTATACAAATGGTTCGAAAGACAAGGATACAGTTGCATCAGCTGCAGTAATTAGTGATAGTATATTCTCAAAACGTCTTCAAAATGAAGCTCTTCAATATGAAATCGTACCTTTTAAAATTCCCTACAAAGATCTTAAGTACTTTGTGAAACTTTATGTAAATTCTCTTTGGCAAATCTATTGGGATTTTTGTGATGGTCATAAATTGTATTCAATACAAAATAAAATTAATCAATCATCCGATATCGGTCTAAAACGTCAGGACGAAGTTAACTTATTTTTTCAAAATTAAGAATTGGACATTCAAGGTTTACACATCCCTATTTAATGAGCGGGGAACATCAACCTGAATGCATATCTTGTGACTGTGCCATAACTTATAACATAAATCATATAATTTTGGAATGTTCTGATTTCACACCTGTTCGAAATAAACTTTTTAATGGTGTAAAAACGATGCATGATCTTTTTGCAAATGTAACTCCTAGCGCTATTTCACAATACCTGAAGGATACAGATTTTTACAATAAGATTTAAATGTCAATAGTTTTATAAACATTATTATCTTTGTATATTTCTATTTAACTGTTTTTATTTTTAAAATCAATGTCCGTCGGATGGGACGTTAAATGGTGCCCCGTGTCAAGGATAACAACCCCCTTGGCACGCAAAAGATCTTTCTCTGGAGTTCGAAAAAGAGTAGGCTCACTGGGGGCCGCCAGAGAAACCAAAAACTTTCAAAACCGTTCATACACTATTTAAATTTCTCCGCCGAAATATGGCTGAAATATTGCCGACTCGGCGTAAAAAAACAATAATCAATCAATCAAAATGAAGCAACAACACTTAGTGCGGAAGCGAAAGCCATAAAACTTTAAAACCAGTGATAACATATTTTCTATATTTTCGGACTCTCTTTCTTGCTTGTTGGGGCGGTCGGATCAAACTCATCCTTTTCCGCATCGGAGAACAAGACCCGGTGAGGATTTCGGAAAAAGCCGAGTAGCTACTATTGAATACGAATGAATCTGACGCCACAGCGGAAATGAAACCCAGCCTGTGTCTGCACTGGCTGTGTTTAGATCGAAGGAGGCTACATATATTCGTGTTTCTCCGCGTTTCAGAGCTCATTTTCCTATTCAATGTTAACATAATTTTATTTACTACTGCATTTCTCGGCATTGTCGACGCTAAAGATGGGATTTTTCGAAAGCAAACTGCAAGGTTGGTGAAAACTTGCAGACAACGAAATGACATGAACTTCCCTCGAAAAATCATAATTCACGTGTTTGGCAAAGTTTTAAACTACGAATTTGCAAAACTTGAAAAATAAAAAATATTATTTAAAGTGGGTATAAGTAGAATTTTCAGCGAGGATTTAATTTTTGCATTTTTAGCGAGGGTGCTGACATCGCTTAAATTGAATATCGCTAAAAATTAATTGCATATTATATATAAAAGCTTCTTTAGTTAACATTTGAAAAATCGCTAAAATTACTTCTCCATAAAAAAAAAATACCATATTTAGGGCCCTGCAAGAATTTGCGGGTGCCCTATAGTAATCGCTCTGTCCGTCCGTCTGTCACGCTTCCGTCCACAAATTTTCTGTTTTTTTAATAACTTTTTTTATGGTTGCCCAATCAAATTCAAATTTGGTATGGTAGTTCAGTAGGCAGAAATACATATTTTGATGCTAAGTTTGGTTCTCTATGTCTTCTGGTTTGGAGCTGGGGTGGTAGGGTAGATTCCTTAACTATGCATAATAATGAATGGACAATTTTTTTTTATGGTTGCCCAATCAAGTACAAATTTGGTATGGTAGTTCAGTAGGCAGAAATACATATTTTAATGCTTAGTTTGATTCTCTATGTACCCTGGATTGGAGCTGGGGTGGTGGGGTAGATTCCTTAACTTTATATACCAAAGCATTGGCAAAGAAAGAACTGCTGAAGATGTTCCCATTGTAAACTGAATGCTGCTATGAGTCCTTTGGGATGAATTAGCTTTCCTCCTGAAGAAAATCCAGAGCATTATCTTTATCTGTCAAATTGAGATGAATTACCACCTCTGTCTGCAAATGAAGTTTGTTTTGAAGTTAAAAGTCAATTGGGAATGGATTTCCTGATTATGACAAGGAGCACACGGCGGGTGTGACCGGTCGGCAGGGGATGCTCACTCCTCCATGGCACCTGATCCCACCTCTGATGTTTCGGAGGTCCGTGTTTGCTCTGCTCTTACTTTGTATATTCGTTAACTGGACGTTGAGATTGAATACTGTTCGTTATTTCCATATCCTTCATTTAAATATAATTTTTTTCAATTTATTTTTGTTTAATAGTTATGATTTCATTGAATTCTAGAAACAAGAACTAGATTAAAGAAGATTTGTTGATTTACTTTTTTCACTTTTTGTTAATTAAAGAATATTACTAATTTTTAGTATACAGGTAAACTTCGTTATCTCGACATCTACGGGACAGTTGGAAAATGTCGAAATATCCGAGGTGTCGAGATATCAGAGTTGAAACTCGATGGCCTTAATTTTACTTCATAGTAAAACCATAGATCTTGACTGAAAAGACGTGTAATTACAGGTACCTACTTGTCTTCAATTTGACTGTAGCTCGTTTGTTTCAGCTATCCCTTCATATTTATTACAAAATCTAAGAAGTTCTATATTAACAATTGTTATTTACGAAATTCTTTCTTTCTTATCGAAACCTTGACTAAAAACCGTTTTCCATCCAGCATTCGATCCGCATGCCACTAGCTCTGTCAGAACAGGATATGAAATGCGCTCTATAAACTCCATTACATGATATCACATGATATTTATACGTTCAATTTTTCGCCGAATTATTTGACCTTGAATATCTCCTCGTTTCTATGATTAAATTGACTTTAAACTGTGTGTGATATTTAATTCTGAGTCGAAAATAAAAGGGTTATTATTTTAAATCTTGGATATCTATAAAACGCGATTGGTTTTTTTAAAATTGTATAATATACAGGAAAGTCTTTTCGTTATTTAAAATTTCAAAAGAAATAGAAAGATCCTTCTTTTTTTAGTTAGTATGAATGTATCAAAAATATGCCATATACATGTATGTCTTTTAACATTCGGTAAACACTTGAAATACAATTGAACATCTAACTATGATTATCAGTTTTAGGTAGCTAAACGATAAGAAATCAAACACACAGTTAAGATCGGATGATAAATTTATGCAAAACATTTCTAAGGAAAAACTACTGATTATAAATTAATAAGCCAGTGAAAAAAATCGCTGAATTGATACTAAAACGTGTGCTAAAAGAGAAAAGAAAGGTTACTGAAAGACGACGGAAAGGTCACTGAAAGTCGACGGAAAGGTCACTGAAACATGACGCAAGGTCACTGAAAGATAACTGAAATGTGTCCGCTGAATGGTGACTGAAAGGTACGTGAAATTTGACTGAAAGGTCACTGAATTGTACCTGTCATTCAGTGGCTGAATGGCAACTGAAAAGTCACTGAAAGCCGCCTTTTAATTTTAACTGAAAGGTCTCGTTTCTTCCTGTGCTTGTTAATGAAATTCTTGAGGATTTTTATGGGGCCATATCTCCATGTCTGACATCAAGAGGTGTTTATTTGGACTTGACAGTTATAATATGGACAGCTTTCTATCCATTGATATCCACGTAAGATGAGGTCGGATGTGGGTTCCCAGCTTACTACTGCCTCAAAGGAAACCAGTGAGATGAATGAAAATTGGGATTGGCAGAGAGTAACATTCTGGCATGCAATGGGCAATTCGCAAATCAGCTGTTGCACCATGGGAAAACGGATGTAGTGAGGCTCTTATTAAAGAAACAAACAGTCAAGTCCCTGAAGGATGAGGCCTCGCAGGGAATGGAGAAAGAGAAGCTCCTCAAAGTTATGACCCCAGACTACCTCTCATCTGAGGAATCGGAGATGGATGAGGATGGGGAATGGAAACACTTTATCGTGAGGCGTCTCCCCTGGCAGAGGGATTCGTTCCGTGCCTTTAAGGACAAGTAAGAGGAAGCTAGGATGAAGAGATTAACACCGCAACACAAGAGACCGATGAAGAAGCGCGTGGTATTGGAAATTACTTCCAAGAGACCTGCACCTGAAGACTGTCCCCGATTTGTAAGGAGCGAAGAGAGAGATTGGTGGTGATGCTGTGAAAGTGTAAAACTCTTTTTACACTAAGTAAACACTTATGTCATGGTTTCTGGTAAATCTGCATTGAACATTGAAAAGAAAGGTAATTTGTGCAAAAATGAAAATAATGTTCTCAATCCCCCTTTGACAACAGATTCATTGTTTTTTTTTAATGAGAATATTTACACTTGCAAATGTTTTGTCCTATGTAAACATTATTTGAGTGGGTCGTTTTACATCCCAATAAAACAGGTTTGGGGTCAATAGGTCATATGATAAATACTGCGCATGAATACATTGACCTCCTCAGAACTGGGTCACTACTTTTACTACGAACGTAAACAAACCCGGCTGAAATCAAATAAAAGGCGTTGAAACACAATCTCGCATTAAAAACTAGTTCTAATTGTAACGGGGACCGTTACAGATGTTCCCCAAACGCTCCCCAACTCCCTTTTTGTGCAAATTTCCTTTAAAGCTTTTTTTCAATATGCTTAGTATCGCAGGATTTCATAAAAGAATTTTAAAAGCTACAATGATATCAAGTTTTTGTCATTTAACGCATTGTTCGCAAACGCACGTGCATGCACATGTAAAGTGATCATGACATGTTGTCTAAACAATTAACATATCTTTATATTCCAGAAATCAATAAAAAGTCATAAAAATATTAATTTTACTGTTTTTCAAACATATTGTTCATTTTATGCATTGCGTGTGCGCATGTGCATGCAAGCACGTCCTTGCATTCAATTTTGATAGCAATATTATGTAGGAATCCATAATACCTATTCATATTCTAAACTTCATCCTGTTTTGTTGAGAAACAAGAAAGATATAGGCATGTAAAGTTTCAGCCAATCAGATTGCAGCACACGTGGATTTATGTGCTTTCATGATAATTCTTATATATCATGCGGTAGATCTTCATAATATGTAACTAAGTTCAAAATTTCAAAGAATTATGACGTAAAACAAGAAAGATTTTGAGACTTTAGTTTCAGCCAATCAGAGCAAAGCGCACGTGCATGCGCGTAAGATCTTGCAATTTTGGCCATGTCATCTTGTCCATACTACTACTATATTCATGCATTGAGAGTTTAAAAAAATTCCATCAAGAAATAGAAAAGTTACGGCTTCATCCATTATCTTGGTAATTTCACATGTTGCACGTGCGCGCTCTTGCCAGCACACGCGCATGTACGTGCTTTCATGAAAATTATTATATATCATGCTGTAGATCTTCATATTGTGTGACTAAGTTCAAAATTTCAAAGGATTATGATGAAAAACAAGAAAGATATTGAGACTTTAGTTTCAGCCAATCAGAGCGAAGCGCACGTGCATGCGCGTGAGATCTTGCTATTTTGACCATGTCAACACGTCTTTACTACTAATATATACTTATATTATGAGTATCAAAGCATATAAACAAAAAATAGAAAAGTTACGGCTGTATCTATTATTTTGGTCATTTCACGCGTTGCACGTGCGCGCTCTTGCAAGCACGTGCGCGCAAAATGACCTTCGTTCCGCAAATCTACATAACATGCCTACTGACCCTAAAAAGGTTTCACCTAAGTCGGACGTGTAGTTTACAAGATCATTCGCGGAAAAGATTTTCCCAGGAAGAAGAAAAATAATAATAACTAGAGCAAAGCTCGTTGCAAAGCAACGAGTAGGTCTTCCGTCCTGTTGGACCGGAAGTAGCTTTCATTTTTAACAAAAATGAGAAATAACGCCTAAAAATGTTTGAATCCTCTAATGCTATGTTGATTAAGGTAAAAATAAGCCAATTTTTGCTACTTCCGGTTTGACCGGAAGTGATGACGACGGACGGAACATTAATTTTTAAGCTCCCAGAGACACATGTTACCCAAAAACTTGTCAAGAACGGCAAAAATACGCGTTTTCCGACTACTTCCAGTTTGGCCGGAAGTGACGACGCTGGACGTATTTTGAAGACGCCAAACGATTAAGCTTAACATTTTGGACAATTTTGCTTCTTTGATGTATTACAAATTCTCGATACGTTTTGAGATATAAAGAAAAAACTTTTGGCCCCTCTAGGCCCTTAATTTTAGGGGCCAGCCCTTTTTACAAGATATCATTTAAAAGATCTTGGAATTCTACACTTCTTTTGTTCTATATATTTTTTAAAAATATTTCCAGGTAAAAAGCTATCGTAGAAAACGTGTTAAAAATTTTGAAATTCGCGATAGGTCTATTTTCGGGCCATAGCGAGCGTCGGCGCTTCGTACTTCCGGTAGTTGTGATATACAAAAGGCACTTCTCCAAAGTTTGCTCTAGCATCCCTGAAAAATTCACACTTCTATCTTCAATGGTTTTTGAGAACATTGCCGGACAAAGTGACCCTCTAAAATGACAAAATCGCAGAAATTTCCGAACCGGAAGTGACGTCATCAAAACAAAAAAAATATATACCTAGATTTTTTTATGTTCTATCATTCCTGAAAGTTTCATGAAAATCGATCAAGGCGTTTTCGAGAACTCGCGTGCACAAAATATGTAAGAAAAAAAATAATAAAAACTGTGGAAAAGAAACCTAAGAATAACAGAAAGGTCTTCCGCTGAAGACGGAAGACCTTAATAATAATAATAAGAAACAGAGTAAAAACAATATGTTCCCCAACTTCGTTTGGGGAACATAATAAAATAATTTTAATACATTTAATAAAATCTGTTCAAAAACATTTTTTTACATAACATAAAACTTTTTTTATTCATTTATCATAATACACGTCTGCTTTCAACCCCCTACCAAAACAATGGCTGAGTTTGGCGATTTTGACCTCTGTAATAACAACCCATTGCTGTATCTTCTGTTTGACAATGATATCATGGCCGCTCTGTATCTCCCTTTTATGGCTCCAGCAAGCGTTGAAGAGACTGAAGAGGTGGGGAATGAGCTGAAAATGTCTGATATGGAAGGACTTACTAGCCCTGGTATGCCTGCGCCCCCCCCCCCCCCCCCCCCCCCCCCCCCGCCTACTAGGAGATTCAAGTCCATGTCTGAGGAAAATTTGAAAGGATTTGAGGAATCCAGACAATGTCTCAACAAAACGAAATACCCAATGGGCAGTGAAACTCTTTCAAGGCACATAATTTTAAGAAACAAATTGATGCCTAGCAGCAGCAGCCCACTACAGACACCCTGACGAAAGAACAAGTCACCTCACACATTAAGTTACAAATGCAGACAGCCTGTTAAACCACTTCCTAAATTTAACAATTTGTTTTGGTTTTTACTATGCTAGGAATAATTTTTCTTTCAGATTGTTCGTCTGTCTGCAAACCCAATGGGTTTTTGGGTTCGTTTTTTTTTTCGAAAAGCTTCAAAGGGGGTTTATGGACTTGACGATAAAGAATTCTTTATTGTGCAAGACATTTCTGACAGAATTCATGACCCTACTCTAGAGGCCTTAGGATCACGACTGTTTTATAAGTTTTAATAGAGTTAAAGTTACCTTAGTTAATCTTTTTATTTTTCATCTGTTTGTATATACACAAACATGCGTGTTCATAAACATCATAATAGCTCGTTTTGTGGTAAACAAAATATTTTCATTGATTTTTAGCTTTACTGGTCAGAGACCAGAAGATCTTATGCAAAAGTAAGATTCAGTCGTCTGTATGTCTAGCTGTTTATTTGTATGTTTGCCTGTAAACAACTTCTCAAAATACTACTCTTCTTACAGTTTTGCAATGGTTTCATTATATCTTGACACACAAGTAGACTACACTAAAATAATTTTGTATCTCAGTTTTTGAATTCCATGAGTAGTTTTGGTCTGATTTCAATATAACTTGTGGTACACAAGTGATACTTATCTCATCCTTTTATTAAAAGTACAAACCAATAGAGCTACAATCTCTTCAGAGAATTCTGGTAAATATTTTTACAGATGTAGATCCTTTTATTAAAAGTACAAACCAATAGAGTTACAGTCTCTTCAGAGAATTCTGGTAAATATTTTTACAGATGTAGATCTATATACCTCTGTGCATCAATCATGTCCATTTTCATTTGTTTTAACTGTAACAATAACCATGATGAAAATGGAGGGGTACCATTATCATGATTATGTTCATGTGCATAATAATTAACACATAACTTCTTTCTTTTAGTTGAATGTTCATAACAACTGACTGGGTGAGACTAAAATTCATCATTTTTAAAAATAATTGATTTTTGTAGTAATGACTAAAATTCATCATTTTCTAGAATAATGATGAAAAACAGTCATAAATATTTGGAGTTTAGAGTTACTTCTGAAAATAAATATGACCATATTTCATCATTTTTTTTTATCAAATTAGTAGATTTGGATGTACTGCATTATGTAATTTTTTTTATAGGGGGTGCACTTTACACTGTCAAGATTTTTCTCTACACATGGGTCCATGGCAGGATAATGTACTATATCTTATTATTGTAGTAAATAGATGGAAGGATATGGAAATAACGAACAGTATTCAATCTCAACGTCCATTAAACAAATATACAAAATAAGAGCAGAGCAAACACGGACCTCCGAAACATCAGAGGTGGGATCAGGTGCCATGGAGGAGTGAGCATCCCCTGCCGACCGGTCACAGCCGCCGTGTGCTCGTTGTCAAAATCAAGAAATAACGGAAAAAATCCGTGGTCATTTCAGTGTATAAATAATGGACTAACAATTGGTATGAAAAACGTCAGTCAGCATTTCATTCAATGATAAATTGTATTTGCTGACAAGGTCATTGTATCGACCATAGAATTTACGAAATGATGACTTTAAACGAGACTGTTGATATTCTTGTTTCATCAACTTGCTTGTCATTAATTTACCTCGTTTATGAAATTGTTCATACGTAAAGCATGCTTTTGCGTATCGAATCAACTGAGATATAAATACTCCGTATGCAGGTGATGAAGGTTTATTGCTGCATAAGTAAGGGAAGTTGACGTTTGAAAAGTTAAAGTCATCACGTTTATCATATAGCTTGGTTGTTAGATTACCATTAGTGTCTTTTCAAGTAAAATATCCAAGTATTAAGCAGAAGTGTCGGACTCTGTGGTATCTTTTATCTCAAACTCACCAGGATATATCGTGTCGACGTAGGAATGGAAATTGTCATTATTAATTGACAATACGTCGTCGATATATCTAAATGTCTAGTTGAAGGTCACAACAAGTGTTTTTCTTCTTTTCACGCAAAAGATTTTGCATAAATTCTGCTTCATATGAATATAAAAATAAGTCTGCTAATAACGGGGCGCAATTTGTACCCATAGGAATTCCAATAGATTGTTGGAATACCTGGTCTCCAAAAAACTACATAGATATTGTCAATCAGAAACTCAAGCATCTTCTTGATGTCAACTTCAGAGTACTTATGTGTGCAATCAGAATCTGTTTTAACGAAATAATTTTTCAAATGACCAATGACGAGGTAAGTAAACTTACGAGTTCCATTTTTGTTGAAGAAGCAGCTGTCAATTATATCAAAAAGCCTGGATTTTAATTTGTCGTGGGGAATTGTTGTGTATAAAGTTGAAAAGTCGTAAGTTCTTATGCTGTTGATTTTTGTAAAGTTTTGTGATTTCAAATTGTCCAAAAGTTCTTTAGAATTTTTAAGTATCCACATCTGATTTACACCATTTCTTGAAGAATTAACTTTGGAATGGAACTATGATGAAAACAAGTCATATTACCAAAATAATGAAAATATGTGCCTAATATATAGTTAGTAGAAATGACAATAACCAATTATTTTTTAATATGGTGGATTTCAGTCTCAACCCTGACATGAAGTTATGATGATTTTTTATATGTTATGATGATGTTATGACATGTTAACATTGTGAACCTTACGAGATTCTCATTATGAGACATTATTCACAATTGACCATATTGACCAATCATACATCATTTTTTCAGTTATACAGCTTTTAAAACATGATGAAGGTTTGCATTCATTCATGTAAGCATGAACATTACATTTGTTTCTAATATTAAAGGTATTGTTTTAAACTTAGTTTGTATTAGTTCTTGTCAAACATTTAAAAAAAATTATTTTGTGCTTGAGAAACACTATATCATGGCCGTAAGAACGTCACCCCCACCCCCACCCACCCCCCAATATTTTTATAGTAATTATAATAATTATAATTTTACAGAAAACTTAGCTACTATATGCTTGTGCCTAATTTTTTTTTGTCAAGGAATTTCGGTAGTTGAAAGTCTCCCCCACTAAAACTGAAATTGCTTCCTACAGGCCTGATAATTATTATCAATATTAAATATAATCAGCAAATGCTCATCAGTATTCATGGTTTTCTCTTATTTTGGGTGATAAATAGTTTATTGAGGATGAAACTTGATAAAGAGAGACAACTCTAGGAGATCTGAATTTTTATGACTGTTTTCCATCATTTTTTCCTTGTTTCTTTAAAAATGATGGATTTTAGTCAAAATAGAACTTTTAGAATATGATTGAAAATCATAATTTTCAAAATTGACTTATTTCAGTACCACCCCTGACTGTCAAAAAACATTAAAGTATTAAACGCTTAACTTCTCTAGATTCTTGGTTTTATTTTATTAGATACTAATTATTAGCTATATAATAAACCCAAATTCATCATTGTCTGTTATGGTAGCCTAGTGGTAGGGCATTCACTTTGCAAAATCATGAACCTGGGCTTGATTTTAATTCACTACATGAAATTTAAGACAAAAACATTTACGCAGTAATGTTCCTTAACAATGCACCCAGCATGTAAAGTAATTGAGACCTTAAAAACATCACGGTACATGTTTACTTAGGACAATGACCCTGATTTCTAAGTAAAGGTCTAAATTGATGCTTTTCAACAATATATATATTAACATCTCTAAATATGTAAATGAGTGAAATTCTCAAATAAATATTATCAATCAAAGTATCAGTAAGAAACTGATCCTTACGTCGAAGGTTCCAATCCCATTGCTAAATGCTTGAGACAGGTTACTCCGATGAGACTGTATAAACCAAGATTCTGTGTCACGGTATGTGTTGGCACAAAAAGGATCCCATACTTCTCAAAGGCAGTAAGTGATGAGTACAAGTCTATATTTGTAGCTAATACTATCCCAAGTGATGGCACCATAAAATAACTGAAAAATGTTTGATAGTCCAATAAACAAACAAACCATTCCTGTAGTCTTATTCTACAAAAAAGCAAACTTTCTATTATTACAATTTTTTTAAACAAATTTCTTTTGCAATTTAACTGAGCAAAATTTGTCCTTTTATGTCAATAAAGTATGATATAAATTAAGACTTTTTGAGAACATCTATTTATAGCGAGTCCAGACAGCAGCACAAATCCCTGGTCATAATGCGAGCTCTTATAATAGCACCTTGGCAAAAGAAGATTGTGACTTGCACATTGATCCATACAATTTTTCCGCAATTAACTTTGGACCAACAGTGCTTTGCTTCTTTAACATGTTTAAGCTACATTCTTGTAAGAATTAATTACGAAAATATTCCAAAAAATAAACTCACTTTAATTTAATGGATAAATTGAGATAAATAGTGAATAATAACATTGCTCTGACATTAAAATCAGCACTTATTTTATTTAAAAATATGTCAATTTTTTTGTTTTTTTTAAATATAAATTGAACCTTTACTATGACTTAACTATTGTAGAAAGAATAACACCGATTGACCAGTTAAATAAAATTTCTACGAAATTGAAAAATATATATATATATAATATAAACCGCCCGCCCGCCTCGATTTTAAAAAAATCGAATTGGAATCTAGCAATTAATTTATTATGGCCTAACACGACGATTAAATATTTAAGGAAATGACGTCACACTTCAACTTACCAAGGGAAGGAACTCATCCCTCTACGTCTCTATCACATTAATGGGACGAAGCTCTATGAATTATACAACCAGATCTCTGTTGATGATGAAACCAACAACTAAAGACTTCTTCTTTTATGGTCGATACAATGACCTTGTCAGCAAATACAATTTATCATTGAATGAAATGCTGACAGACGTTTTTCATAAGAATTGTTAGTCCATTATTTATACACTAAATTGACCACGGATTTTTTCCGTTATATCCTGATTATGACAACGAGCACACGGCGGGTGTGACCAGTCGGCAGGGGATGCTCACTCCTCCATGGCACCTGATCCCACCTCTGATGTTTCGGAGGTCCGTGTTTGCTCTGCTCTTATTTTGTATATTTGTTTAATGGACGTTGAGATTGAATACTGTTCGTTATTTCCATATCCTTCTTCTTCATCCAAAAGACAAATTATTGAACGGGCATTTGGACTGCTTAAAGGTCGCCTCCGAAGATTAAAATACATTCATAACAGAAAAATTAAGGATACTTCTGATGTTATACAGGCTGCATGCATCCTTCACAACGTGTGCATTTGCAGTGGAGAGGAACTGGAAGAATTTGGCACATGGGAAATAACAATAACTAACAATAATGCTGCTTTCCAACTTCGAAGAGATAACAATAAAATTGTCTTTTCAGAGTGATCGTCCAAGCTTCATTCCTTTTTCACCATTTTTGACATAAGGTCTATAAATCCCTTCATGATTTCCATTTTTTCTTTGTGACGCTTTTCCGATTCTTTCTCTGCTCTCTCCAGTGTATCCATCACAGTTGACTTTTTATCTAAAAAAACAATTATTGTAATTATCAATTATGTAATTCATTACATTTACTCAATGAAATACACTTTGGAAATGAAAAATATACCATTTATCTAATATCCATTCTTGCAACCTGGGTGAAATTTGAGCTCAGTGAGTTTCTCTTTAACCACTACAAGGTGTCTAGGAGTAGGTTCCGGGAAAATGATCAAGCATGAAACTTTAGTGAAAAACCATTGATTTTTCAAGAAAGAACCAATCTGACGTTTCAACAGAAGATTTAGCAGTCCTTCTCTGCAGTTACATTCAGCTATGCAGTGATGTACCCCCCCCCCCCCAAGCCACTTGGATGCACTGGTCGTCTCAGGGAATATATGACTTTTATCTATCCAGAATTTTTAAAGTAATTGTAGTCTTTTATGCCTTTTTATATTCAACTTGTCAACTTACCAGGTAATTATTTTTTTCAAAACCAGTAAACCAGTTACAAATACAATTTCTTACCACATTTTTTCACTTTCTTTGCAACGGGTTGCATCTTCTCATCACTTGTGTCACTGGAACTCTGGGCATCTGAATTGCCTTTGCCTTCATGAAAAAAAATCATTCAAGTTATTGGAAATAGATAGGATTTTTTGAAGGAAAAAACTAATGATACAAGATAGACCAATAAGGATATGGAAATAACGAACAGTATTCAATCTCAACGTCCATTAAACAAATATACAAAATAAGAGCAGAGCAAACACGGACCTCCGAAACATCAGAGGTGGGATCAGGTGCCATGGAGGAGTGAGCATCCCCTGCCGACCGGTCACACCCGCCGTGTGCTCGCTGTCATAGTCAGGAAATAACGGAAAAAATCCTTGGTCAATTCAGTGTATAAATAATGGACTAAAAATTGGTATGAAAAACGTCAGTCAGCATTTCATTCAATGATAAATTGTATTTGCTGACAAGGTCATTGTATCGACCATAGAATTTACGAAATGACGACTTTAAACGAGACTGTTGATATTCTTGTTTCATCAACTACTATTTTCAAAAAAAAATGAGAGATTTTTATTAAAAGGTTTCTATAGTTTTACCTACCAGATTCAGAGATATGTACGGGCTGGCAGTCTGGAGTAGAGAATGTTTCGGCCATCTTATCTTCCAAGATTTCCTCGACTCCACCCTACCCTGATATACACCTCTTTTTCGAAAGTCATGCATGTCTTTCTTTCAGTTATTTAATTTTACGACGGCACTTCTCAGAAGAATAATCAAATTCAATGTCTTTCATATTTCCTGCAATTTTGAGCCATTTATTTTTGACTGGTTGCTTGCTGACCTCTCCAAAAAAATCCAGTAAACAATTTTCAGCTTTTTCTGACCATCCAGATGGCATGGATGAAGGTGAGGGGGTGCCAGATGCACTACGTGGCTGATGAGAGTCACTTTTGTGGTATGTATAATTCACTGGATTGTCAAAGATTTAAGTTTCAAAACACATGAATCCATAAACATTTGTTGGTTCGAGGGTAGTCTCAAGGGAAAGTGTCCGTTGCTTTTATCGGAAGGTATCCGTTTTAATAAAAAGGGTATACACCGTGAACTTTTTAAAAACATTTATTAAAATGTTTAGGGCACAATAAAGCTCAAACTGTGCTCTCTTCTTTAGAATGGATCTAAACTACCAAGGATTCTTCCATATCAGTTACAACTTTTCTTGCCCAGTGGTTCTTGGGAAATTAGATTTTTATTTTCTATAGGAATTTAAAATATTTTAAAACTGTCACGTCGTCATTACCAACATTTGTTAATTTTCATTTTGACATTTTAAAGTTTTCATCTCTGAAATTTTTAGTGTTTTTCTTTTTCTTTCTTTTTTGGTGGTTGTGGTGGTGGTGGTGGTGGGGGGGGGGGTCCTGACGCAGGATTGAAAAACTTTGCAAAATATCAATAAACAGCCAGACGTGACCCGTATTTGGCGAGTTTATTGTTTTCAGCTGTAAACTTTAAGAGTAGTAAAGAAGACTTTCATTCTCATTCCTCTTTCACGAGAAGTAAAATACCAAGATATTGGGCTCCTGAATTATTGGTAGCATAAATAATAAGGCATTTAGTTTTGAGAATAAAGAGTAGGAATTTCTAACCTTCGAGGTATCTGTGAGGCGGACAGTGTCGCCGATGGCTCCAACATTAGTTTAGAAGTAATATTTAACCTTTTCAATGTCTTTTTACAGTGTTTAACCTGTGGAAAAGTAATCTGTTTGTCACAGTGTTCTGGGTCTACATAGGCCATGGTGATAATGATCGATTTTCCGCGAAATTTTGTCTGTTAAAATGTACTCTTTCGCTCTCAACATATGCGTAGCCATCATTCCCTTGACTGCATCAGATTAATTCCCGCGTTAACGTCTGCACGGAAAACCCTATATTTTTTTAAGCAATCGCACCATTTCGGGGATTTCGATCGGAGTCGCTAATTCATGGCGTCAACATCCCCCAGGAATTTACAAGTTTTAAAAATAAATATGCTAATTAAAAGCAAGAAAAAAAGTTACCATGGACCCTTGGAAAAGCTCCCATCTTTCTGTGGAAATTTGATGTTCTCACCATCACCTTGGAATTTGACCCACATAATATTAAATATACATGTGTATTGTGGGAGGTCCTTTCATTGGATACCAACAACCGTGAAGTTTTGACCTTGACCCTGGAGATTTCCGAACATCTGAAAAAACTTAAATCTTAGCCATAAGTTTTTAAAAGTAATGGATAAGGTTTTCATACTTAAAATATTTAATCCTTGTCCCTTAATGTTCAAAATTATTTTTTTATAAAGGAAAAGAGGAAATATTTTTAGGGGACCTTGTGATTGAAAAACGTGCTGTCAGAAGAGTATAAGTATAGGGTTCGAGATATACAGTTGCTGGAACGTTATTGTTGACAAACCATTCATGTAGAATCGTTCCTGTATCGTGAGTGATCGTTCGTGTAACGTGCAAGATCGTTCGTGTATCAGACTCAATCGTGGCATTTTCAATGGTGGGAGATCGTGCGTTTAGAATCGTGTTAATTTCGTTTTGTAAGTTTTTATCGTAATGTTATTTGTGAAATAAGCATTTCCCTTGTTTGTTTTTTCTTAATTTATTAATTAAAATCTAAATAAAATGAAAAGGCGCAATTTACTTTATATAGAATGCAGAACGAACTAATTATCGCCCGTAAACAAGCAATATAGTAAGTCGTACAATATTATGTTCTCGTTATAAAGCGTGGTCA
>NW_026923661.1:0-22467 GCF_032062105.1 Saccostrea cuccullata | reverse complement strand
TAAAATTGTTTAAAAATCATCCTTCTACAGTTTTGGTCTGATTTCAATATAACTTGGCACACAAGTAATACACTAAGAACAAAAAGGTTTTGTCAATGATCATTATTCTACTTATTGCTGTTTAAATTTAATCCCGCTGTTTAAGTCTTTCTTTCCTTTGCTAAAAGTTAAAAAGAGCTTCAGTCTCGACAGAGATTTTGGTTTTAATATGTGTTAGGTGAATGTGTAACATTGTTCTAAAATTTATTTGATGCCTAAAATTATAATTCCATCATAAAACAGACAGGGAGTATTGGGGAGTAGGGTCAACATTTTTTCAATTAAGTGTAAAATAATTTTTCTGGCTGAACATATGATACTACATGCCTGTATATATTTGTATATTCTTGCCTTTTAATAGTTGAAATTTTTTTTTTATTTCTTCAGGTTATTGTTTTTTCTTCCTCAAATATTTCTTTTTCCCCCATAGTTTTATTCTTTACATCTGATGCATAAGCAACCCTTTTCTAAGAATGGTCTTAACTGTAAGCTATAACAGAGACCTAAACAATGTCCCTGAAAATATGCAATAGCTACCATGGGCAGTTTAAAACCTGGTAGTTAGAATGATCTAACTGTGTCTCGGTACAAGCCCTCACCACAGTTAGAATATGTCCCATATACTTGCAATGTAGCAAATCGGAGCTGATCCGCTCCGAAACAGATTGAAAAATATAAAAGGATTTGCACTGGAAATAACTACCAAATTAATCAAAACAAACCTTTTTGAGATTGCTTATGCCTTTTATCCAGTAAAGAATCCATCTAAAGACGAAATCCAATTAATTTTCTCAACGTTTTTCTCTCGCTTCAAATTTACCTTCCATGTTTACATTCGGAACTCTCTAGATTGTTCTTAGTAAATGCACTGAGTTATAGTGAGTACGAGTTATCGCCCATGTTTCTTTTGCTACATTACGAATACACGGAACGAATTCTATCGTTAAACCGGGGTCCGTAGGACAATATCATTTAAAGATAGAACATTCTATCTAAAAACCTGGGGGAGGAAAATAATTTACAGCTACTTTTTGAAACGAATACATAATTATCTCACCAGCATGTTAATGTGCAACAAAGTCGTCAGCATTTTATTTGTCCTTTGAACGAGTGAAACGTTTTGAATGGCACTCTTATCGATGAATTTTACACTTAACCAAGATATCTTCTCAGATCTAGCTATATTTACCCACCGTTTCATCGTAAAACCGGAAGTGCGAGTTCGTAAATTTGAAATCTCATCCCCGACTCAAATTTGACATCGGAAAGAAAAAAATTGTTTTATTTTTTTCTGAAAATTCAAAACCTTGAGCGGAGGGTTTGTAAAACTGAAAATAAAATAAATCCTGGCCTTAAATATGTAATTAGATCATTAGCATATTAACCAGGAGCAAAGGATAAGACGTTCAAAGAATTCATGCATTTCACTATATAATCATTAGAGCCCCACCCTAAAACAAGAACCCCTGACCCTGGGGCCATAAAATTCAAAATTTTGGTAGAGGCACTCTTGCTTATCATAACTATGTACTTAATTAGTTTATTTAATACCCAGGAGCAGAGAAGAAGATTTTCAAAGAATTCATGTATTTTCACTATATAATCAATAGAGCCCCGCCCTAACACCAGAACCCCTGACCCTGGGGCCATAAAATTCACAATTTTGGTAGAGGCACTCTTGCTCATCATAACTATGTACTTAGTTGGTTTATTTAATACCCAGGAGCAGAGAAGAAGATTTTCAAAGAAATAATGCATTTTCAATAACTTCTTATTTAGCCCCACCCTAGCACTAGAACCCCTGACCCCAGGGCCATGAATTTCACAATTTTGGTAGAGGACTCATTGCTGATTACAATCATGCAAACAGTTTGACTGCTTGATGTCCAGGAGTAAAGAAGAAGATTTTTAAAGATTGCATTAATTTTAGTGGTTTTGGCCCCACCCCTCAGGCCCCAGGGGGGCAGGGATCATGAAATTCACAATTTTTGTTCCCCTTCACCCATAGATGCTTTGTGCCAAATTTGGTTGAAATTGGTTCAGTGGTTGCAGAGAAGAAGCTGAAAATGTTCAAATGTTAACGCACGACGAACGACGCACGACGCACGACGACGGACGAAAACAGATAGCAATAGGTCACCTGAGTTTACTCAGGTGACCTAAAAATCATGTCCTCCAGAAAATTCGAACTTTCAAACTCCAGTACCATATTTGTTTATTTAATCGCAATACTTTTTTCTCAAAACAAAAAAATTTAAATCAATGGAAATAAGTGAATTTACATGAGTTTATCAGCTCTAACTCACCAGTGGGTGGGAGCATGCCACTTCTAATGAATCCAAGGCCTCCAAGAGGGTTCTCTCTGCTTCATTTTGTAAGTACTCAAAAGACGCCTCCTAATGAAATAAAAATAAAAACATAAAATTTTTGTCAGTGCAGTGCTTCTTAATTAAGGCATGTTTTTGTAGGAAACCAAAACACAACAGTTCAGAGATCTCATACAAAAATAAATGATATACATCTTTGACAAAAAACCCTGAGTTCACTGGATTTTTTGCTTATTGTAGAATTTTAAATATAGAGGAGGAAAATAAAGAAGTGCAAGATGCATGTACACAAAATGGTACAGATCAGACAATATCTTGTAACTGTTCTTGCATCAAAACAAATTCATATTTCTCTTTGAAAAGAATAACTTTTTCTGTGCCTATTCATTGTGTGCAACGTTACCTTGGTGACAAGGTCAGAGTGCCGGATGATGACCCTCACAAAGAATCTGTAATCCGTCACTTCCTGTCCTGCTGCCACCTGTTGGACAATAAACAGATAAGTTTATAATGCAGGTAACCAAGATATTGATTGTCCAGACAATTAATAAGAACATTTAGAAGGCAATTTACAGAGTTATGTCCCTTTTAAGATTGTTGGATACAATCAACATTGTACAAAGTCTGCAACATTATGCGATTTTTCAATCAACTTTATTTTCCCACAAATTTCAATCTGTAAAGCAACAAGCTTAAAATAATATGATTTCGATAAGATAAGACATATTTACATTTTTTGTATTAACTAATTTTCAAACATTTGAATTGTTTACACATGAGGTAGGCATTTATATGAATATTTGAAACTGTAAGAGTTCTCTCCCTTTAATCAGAACTGAATTTAATTCTACATGTACCTTAGCTTTTCCCAGATACAGATGCATCTTGTAATTGTTGGTCTGTATGGCTTCCAGGTCAAAGTTCCTCAGTCTGTTAATCTCCAGCTGGAAGGCCAGGGCGGGCTCTAAATGTCGGTAAATCCTGTCCTCTCCAAACTAAAAAATAAACAATAGTTTTTACAATTCTCTGTAGAGTTTTCATAAAAAATAGAGATATACAAGCATATGAAAACTTTGCTTCTATTTTCTATTTACAACTGTCTTTTTTAAGTAAATTACTCTTTCTATTATCATGTAGTGCTATACTTACATCAAACTTGGCACGATATGTGAAGTATTTTGGTGAACTTCTCTGAAAGAGTAATAAAATACAAACTAATATTATGTATATACTACACATATTGCAGTGCTTTCAAAAAAAAATCTGTACTGAAATTTTTACACAAATTACTTTAAGTTTAATCACATTGAAAACATTCATTTTGAGACTTACCCTACAGTAGACTAGGAAGGTGATTCTTCTGATGGCCTTCTCACACAAATATTGCTCCTAAAAATATCACAAAACACAACATTCAATTAGCTTAAATTAAACTCAAAATAGATGTATAACAGAAAATTGCAGCTTTAAAAATTTTGTGATTTAAGTCCATACCCTCTCTTTACAAAAATCCTGGAACTTGACAGCCAGGGCATTGTCGTCATACTTCTCCTTTTTGCTGAATTTAATTCCTACGTTGATGATATGAATAGGTTCATCTGGATCTGAAGAACTCTGTAAAAAAAAATAATCAACATTGGTTCTCTGGCACCTTTAATGGATAATTTACATCATTTATTAGGCACACCATGAGGGGTTTCATAGAGTAAGATGTTGTACTGATACATACGCAGCAGGTGATGGCAAGCTAGTAAATTTTTAAAAAGCCCTTTTAAACTTTTTTTCATTTCTGCTTGTTTTTTTTTTGTTTATATCAGAAGGTACAATAAGTTACACTGACATGTAGAGAGATGGAGACTTTTAAAAAACTTTTTCCTTTCTGTTCATTTTTTTTTCTATCAAAAGGTACAGGAATGTACACTGACATGTAGAGAGATGGAGTCCTCATTGCCGGCTGGACTCTTGGCCAGTATAGTGGGACTGCTGGGTGGGCTGTCTGACTCCACCGTAAAGCACTCCAACACCTGCTCAAAGTGGCTAGAAATAGAGCATTTTTAAAATAAATAATCTTTTATGAAATGAAACATTTTGAAACGGTGCTGACTTATCAGATTTATATATAATATCAAGAGGAGATTTTCTTTTCAGTCTCCAGCATTTAGTCAAACACTAATCACATTTCGAATTCTGCCATGGAGTTGAATGAGGCCATGATGCCCATTCTCTGACAGGTGAGGGGTTCCTCTAGCTGATCGATGTGGGCCTCAGGGTCAGACAGACCGGACACCTTGTCACTGCTGTCATAGCGCATCACCATCAGCCTGAAAATTAACAAAACAATCCACTGGTTTTAATTGGTTTACAGTTATAATCAAGTATAAAATAGATACTGTAAACCAACTTTTATTCGCGACAACTTTATTTCGCAATTTTCCGGGATAAACTAGTTCACGACGATTAATTTTAGCAATCAAACCTATTTAGGGTCTCTTGTTAATAGACACATAGACTTTAAGAACCAGTTTGCAGCAAGAAATATTTGCGATAATGAAGCTTTTGGGAACTTTGCGAAAATTTCTCGCACGCGAATAAAAGTTGGTTTATAGTACCCCCTTGCTCTTAGTAATGTACATTGTGCAAGAAATAGTATACTTTTTGCTTAAATGACCAGAAAACAGAAAAATTTAATGCTGAATACCCATTCACTATTTTTAAAATTTATTTTTATCTAAATATTTTTATTATTCATTTTGACTTGTCTACATGTCTTCATTATCTTTTACCTGTTGGGGTGTGACCTGGGGAGGAGGAACCTGAATTCCACCATTGACATGTCCCCGTTCAGTTCTCTGTGCTGGAGACAGTTCACCTCATAAGCAATGTGGGCTCTCCTTATGTACACCTATAGAATATTAAAGCATTTACAAAATCTGTTTATTCAAAGTGCAGTGAGAAGAAAAAATCCTTTAAGGATATCTGATCCTCAGCCAAGAAGGATAACTCTATAAATTAATATTAATTTAAAATGTATCAAAATGAAGCTTGAAAATGAAATTTTTTCATGCAATAATTTTCATTTTATTCATCTTCATAAGATTCAAGGTTTTTGGAAGTCTAAGAAAAGGTCTTATAAAAGTTGACATTTGAATGTACCCAGTAAAAGGAAAAAAATTAATACAGTTCTAAAGAAATAAGATTTTCTTGAAAGTTCTCAGACTCTCATGCTAAGAGAGATAACTCTCAACTACATAATTAATTACTATTTAATATAAAATTGTCAAGTTTAAGGGTCAAATTTGTCAGATTTTTTATAGCAAAATTGTAAAACATCATTTGAATTTCTTTTAAGAAGTCATAATCTTTAAAGCAAAATTTCATGTGATTGACCAGAAGAATAAAGAACCTTAAAATAAAGAAATGAAGAAAAGACTTTCTCAGAAACCTGGTGTAAACTTGAGACTGGGTTCATGAAACTGTCAAAATGAAAATCAATTCTTGACACTGCCTTGTTCTCACCTCTAAGGCAGCAGATCTGACCAGGTTGTTAGTGTGCCAGAAGAATTCCTGTAGGATGTCATAAATGGCAGTCTCTGAATGGATGATTTTCTGAAGACACAAATTAATAGTCAATTATTGAATTATTTCCAATAACCCTTGAACTCTCTTCTATATGGTGCATTATTTTTTTTACATATGGAAATAAATACGGTTATCATCGGTTATGTATATACTTGGAATGGGATAGAATTCTTGATTGTGATTGTAACTAAATAGTGGCTTTAAAGTTCTAAAACAGAACATTTTCTGACTGCTGCGTCTGTAGTAGACTTTATAAATAACTGATTCTCTAACTTAAAGCCCATTTGTAGACTATTTTACAAATTTTCATGAACTGTTATATAGAATACTGAAAATTGTGTAACAAACACAACAAATCTAAACCAAGACGTTCACAAAAAATTTTCATGCAAAACACTAAGTATGGAAAAAACAAAAGAATGAATTCCAGAGAATCTACAATTTTTTTTATAACCTTGAAAGCTTACGTCATACAAGAAATCCAAATAAGCCTTTCTCTTCTAAATACATGTACAAAAAAGTTTTAACATTGAACTAGAAGACATGGGATTAAATTTGTTTAATTCTTAATTTTTACTTTCCAGTGCTGTTTTTTTTCTGTTGACTGACAAAAACATAAATATGTTAATTAAGATATAAAGGTTGTGAGAGAAATTTGTCTGAAGTGTAGATTTTCGAATGTTAAAATGAAAAGATAGGAAAAATCTACCAGACCTGTAGATTTTCAGGATTGAATTCTGGTCCATACATATCAATGGCCGACAGAAAGATGGATTCCATCTGGTTATGTCGAAGTTCATAAGGGGGTGTGTGAGCTGCTATCAACACCTAAAACAAATGATAAAATCAAATTATACACAATACAGCAAAATTCGTTTAGTATGAACACAGATATTGCAAATTTGTGAATATAGCAAAGTTATCTAGAATACCCAGCTGTTTAACTTAAACGAATTTCTTACACATATATAATGAATTACGAATATAGCGAAGTAATTTCACAGGTTCCAGTTCGTTATCACTGAGTTTTACTATATACACATATTACAGTTCATTGTACATTTATCATGGTATTAAACAAAATATCCACTTTAAAACATACTTTTGTGAATGGGGAAAAATTGCATAAAAATTGCATCACCTAAAAATACCTTGATCCACTCCTATGTTTTTTCAGAGATCTAGTAGGCAGTGAGATTGATATGCATATAAAAATGACGGTTTTGTATGATTATAATGACAGTGTTTATAGAGGCATTGTAATACCTGTCTAGCCCTGAGAGCTACTTTAGCATTCTCTGCATTGTTCAGTGTGGTGAGCTCAGTCAGTATGCCCTATGGAGGCCAGCTCATCGGTCAGACCCGCTTCTTTCTTGCACAAGTGGTCCTATAATAAATATATCAAAATTATCAGATTTTTTTTGCTGGAATTCTAAAATCCCCTTATTCTCTCATTACTATAGCATCATTTGATTAAATAAAAAAAAATTCTAATTAATTTGGAACTATGAACTGAGTCAGCAGTTATTTTGTAATTTTTCATTGAGAAAATTATACTTTAAAAAAAACCCAAACTATTATTAAACTGAAGGAATTCTGTATTGAGAATTTTTTTTTTTTTTTTTTACAATTTTTTTTCTTAAAGTCGACGATTCTTACGATGAGCATGGTGATGAGGATGTTTTTCTTCTGTACGGCCAGATGAGAGAAGATGCTACCAGCCACTGCAGACATGTCCTTGGTCTTAGATATCAGCTGAGCTATACACTTGTCATAGTGACCTGACAAAAGGAAATACAGTAATCAAAATACATGTACCTTATAAATTGTTAATAATATAAAAGTTATCACTTTTCTCCTTGCTAACATAATGATCACAGGCGCTTGACGTTTTTAACCTTTCTATTTATAAATAAAAATTTTCCCTACTATAATAATAACCGGCGCTTGACGTTTTTAACCTTTCTATTTATAAATAAAAATTTTCCCTACTATAATAATAACCGGCGCTTGACGTTTTTAACCTTTCTATTTATAAATAAAAATTTTCCCTACTATAATAATAACCAAGGTCGGACACGTAGCCATCTTGGATTTTTTTCAGGTCAGCTACCTCACCTCGATTTTTAGTCTACAATATGTTTAAAATAAACAGATACAACCTTTTCCTTAGAGTACTTACCTTAACTATGCCTCCACTTGTGGGCAATCCACCTCAAACCACATTAAACCCTCTCTAATCTTTAAAATATCGCTTTATACTCAGTCTACTGCTACCGACTCGGTAAAAATTTGGAAAAGGGAGGCCGGAAGTTTATGTTAGAACGTCATAATCCGGGAAAGCCCTTTTCTGATTGGTTGATATCTTAAGAGTTATAAATATTAAACTTGCGGTAATATTTGAAATAGAAAACAAACTATTTGCATCATGTAAATCTATAGCATGAAAAATAAAATACACACAAAATAATGGAGCTTGAACAGTTTTACTGGTATGTATGTAACCAGGGTTATGTATTATTTACTGCCTTTAATTACTATACTTGCGCTGCGTATATGTGAGAATGTGGTGTGAAAGACTTTGTGTGAATGAGGTTGTTGTTATTTTTAGACACTAGACGGACAGTCACATGACTTTATCCTATTCACCAAATTCCCGCTTTCACGCACTAACATCGGGCACTCTGAGCCTAGCCGTTGAATTGGTTAGATGTGTACTCTACTCTATAGTCAATAACAGATAGTAATATTTGTAATTCCTGTGTGTGTCCCGGTAAGAATCTATTCTAAAGTAAAGTCTATTATGTTTTAATTATCTGTCTAAATGTCTGTCTATGTGTCGTCTATATGTTGTGTGTAATTGTAATATTTCAGGTTTTTGACGTCTTATTTCAACATTAATAAATATAATATTGAACCTGAACCAGATTGTTAGTTCTGATGTTTTACCACTGGCTACAAATGGCGCCCACGTAATTCTAATAAACCGGGACATCACACCAAAGCTTTATTTCCTTGGAATCTCAATCCCCGGGGGACGGACTTATTGAGACGAGGACCGTGGCTGAGACGAGCCGGAGCGGTTACTTCTATTTTCACGCCAGTACCTATACCATGGAAACCCATATGAAGAGGTGATTCTGTGTGTGTTTGTGCCTGTGCGTTTATATTCCGTTATTACCAAGGAACGACAGAGTGAAAAAGTGTGTCAACTTTACGACGAATTCAGTGTTTCACGAATGGCGGGAATACGCACGGATCCAAAGGCGCGGCGAACCACGTGACCCGCACGAACCACATTGATCCGCGAGGAAACTCGGAACTAAGCAACGAGGCCTCAGGTACTGTGTAATTCAGTGATTACTTATCTGTTCTTATATGATGTGATTATCCTGTGTTGTATTTGTGTCTGTATTTGTGCTGTGAAAGATTGAATTTGTTTTGTCATTTTGTCATCTTCTTGCATAGGGAATTCCCGAGTTTATTTTTAGATCTAAATTCAGAACAAGCTTCCGGAAATTCTTTAAACAGCTGATCGATCAATTTTGTTTTTCGATTTCTTTATTTTCATTTCTGTTTAACATTTGAACTTTATTTTTTTTCTTGGTGTTTATAAAAGCAATATTTTTTTTAAATTCAGGCCTGCTATTTATTTACTTGTAAGGTTATTTGTTTATTTTGTTTTGATTTTTTTTCTGAAAAATTGTAAAGTTTATCATTTCTGTTTTGGAATTGAAATTTATTTGTGTACTTTTGGAAATTGATTATACCGGGAATTAGTTTAAAAAAATCTTGTATTAGAAATTAGGTCAACATTTCTTTGCACTTCCCTTGCATGCTACTAACCTTTGCACTGACATGGCAACTTTGACCTTTAGTGACAGATGATGTGCATGAGTGTTACTTTGTCTGAGTGTGTGTATGTGCTTGCCAATGATATTTTTCATGAGATTTGCATATTGCATATCTGCGCTGCGTTTTTATGAATTGATATAACAGGTGATTACAGGTTACTTGTACTTTATCAAGTTTATTACTAGTAAGTGATACATTTGAGTGACCATTAGTTGAACTTTAGTGTTATTGAAAGTTTGTTTGACTTGTGTAGAAAGTTGAAAAGTCTAAAATGGCAGATAAGGTTGAAGAGTCTAAAAAGGCAGATAAGGTGTCTGAAAAACTCAAGAAGTTACTTGATAAGGCTAAAGAAGAGGGTGGTTCATTGCATGAGGAAAGTAAGTTGGACTTTGCAGGTGTTTCAGAGGCGGATGTTCCAAAAACAAGTACTCCTGTTGTAAGTAAAGATCAAAAGCCATTAATGTTCCCCAATGCTAAAACTTCTGAACCATATCAATTCCCACCCCCTCCCAGTGTACCAGCTGACATTGGTAAAGGTGACCCCTATGGTGAGGTTAAATTTAAGAGTTTCAGTGGTTTACCCCCTCAAAGCAATCCCTTTAAATTAAGTCAAGAAGGGAACACATCCCATTTTTATGAGGTAACACATTCTCAAATCCCTAGAATTCCCCAGTTTTCTGGTGATGAACCCCCACAAAAGGGTGATGTTACTTATAGAGAGTGGCGATATGAGGTTCAGTGTCTTATGAATGATCCTGAAATAAAAGAGACAGTTATTATTCAGAGTATCAGAAGATCTCTGAGGGGTACAGCTAAAACCATGCTTATTCCTCTTGGTGAAAAAGCTAGTGTACAAGAAATACTTGACAAACTAAATATTTTATTTGGTGAAGTGTCAAATAATGCTATGATCATGCAAGAGTTCTTTAATGCATATCAATTTCAGGGTGAGTGTGCAACATCTTTTGGGTGTAGATTAGAAAGCATGTTACAGAATGCAATTGACAATGGTTATTTGAATGAATCATCAAAGAATGATTTACTCCGTCATAAATTCTGGACTTCGTTGAGTTCTGATCGGTTAAAATCACAAACGCGTCATAAGTACGATACGCTTAAGAACTATGATCAGCTTTTACTTGAGATTAGAAGGGTTGAGAAAGAAATTATGATCAACAAAAAGAGTTCAGAAAAGGTGAGTCAAGGTGTTGATAAAAATCCCAGGTTACATCAACATGGTATATCAGTAGAAAGTGAAGCTGAGGAAAGAATTAACAAGAAAATTCAGAATTTACAGACAGAGTTAGAGGGTAAGATTGAGGATAAGTTTAGTCAGATTTTGATGAAACTTGATGCACCTAAAGTTGACTCTAGACAAGATTATAGTAGAGGGAGAGGTAGCTTCAGAGGAAGACAGAGTACTAACCGAGGAAGAGGTGAGTATTTTAAGGGAAATTCTCACAGTAGTGACTCCTCCAGAGGAAGTCGAGGAAACCTGCAAAGAGGTCAGTATAGAGGATATGGTAAGCCCAAGGGACAGTATCATAGTTCAGGGGCAGAGAAGCAGGACCCAAACTTTTAGTGGTCTCTACTAGTGGCCGAGGAGAGACCAGTGTACTCAGAGGTAATGGCCAACAAATTAAATGTGACATGATTGGTGAGTCAAATGAAGTAGAAATTGTGTTACAGGGTGTGACTATGAATGCTTTATTAGACAGTGGGTCTATGATTACAACATTGTCTGATAAAGAGTACAACAATCTTATAGACAAACCAGAGTTGAAAGAGTTGTCTACCCTTGGACTGCAAATATCTGTAGCGGATGGTTCAGTTCTGCAGTACAAAGGTTACATTGAGTGTACAATCAAGTTACTCGATATTAAACTATTTGTTCCAATCGTGATAGTACCAGATACAGAGTTCAACAGACACTGTCCTGTTATTGTTGGAACAAATATTTTGAGAATCTGTAGAGATTATTACTCGCATATGTCCTGTCAGTTACCTGATGCGTGGCAATTGGCTATTGACAGTACACAGTGCAAGTCATATTGTGTCAAGACAACTAGTAAGAAAAACATAACTATAGAACCATATCAGTCGCTTGTTGTCAATGGAATAGCAAGAGGTGTAGACAGAAATATTTCTACTTTAGTGACTGAGAATTCTCATAGTAATGACAGTTATGCAGTGTGTCCGAGAGTTGTCACTTTGTCACAGAATATTGTCAAACCCAAAGTCAAAGTCAAGGTGTGCAATATTTCTGCTAAACCTATTACACTGAGACCCAATTCAATACTTTGTTCTCTACAGGAAGCAAAAGTTATTGAAAGTGTATCTACCCTAAAGGGGAATAACTCTCAGTCAGATAAGGTGAATCCTATAGAGTTAGGTGTGAAAGTAGATAGGACTTCATTATCAGAACCACAGTTTAAAACTGTGAACCAATTACTGACAAGGTATAGTCATGTTTTCTCCAGAGGTCCATTGGATCTAGGGAAGACAGACTTGGTCAAGCATAGTATCAAACTTGAAGATAAGACTCCATTTAAGTTACCTTACAGGAGAATACCTCCTGGTATGTATGATGAAGTGAGACAGCATATCAAAGAAATGCTAGAGGCAGGTGTGATAAGAGAATCCCACAGTAACTATAGTTCTAATGTTGTCTTAGTTAGAAAAACAGACGGTTCTCTTCGCTTTTGTATCGATATGCGTGTTTTGAATTCAAAGACTCGTAAAGATTGTTACATGCTACCACGCTTTGACGATGTCATTGATACACTGAGTGGTGCCAAGTACTTCAGTAAATTAGACTTGCGGTCAGGATACTGGCAGGTGGAGATAGAGGAACAGGACAAACACAAAACAGGTTTCTCAGTAGGTAACTTTGGATTTTACGAATGTAATAGAATGTGTTTTGGCTTGACAAATGCTCCAGCAACGTTTCAAAGACTTATGGAGAAATGCATGGGTGAAATTCATCTCAAAGAGTGTTTGATTTTTCTTGACGATATTTTGATTTTTTCCAAAACTTTCGAGGAACATTGTAAACGTTTAGAAAAAGTGTTTCAGAGATTAGAAGAACATGGCTTAAAACTTAAACCTTCAAAATGTGAATTTTTCAAACAGTCTGTTACATATCTAGGTCATATTATTTCAGAGTCAGGAATTTCCACAGACCCAGAAAAAGTTGCTGCTGTTGCGGAATGGCCAACACCTACCAATGTTAAGGAGCTGAGACAGTTTTTAGGGTTCATCGGCTACTACCGGCGATTTGTGAAGAACTTTGCCAGTATCATTGCTCCACTGAACAACTTATTGAAAGGCCATGAGACCAAGACTAGTAAGAAGCAGAAGGCACTCAGTAAACCAAACTCCAAGAAGAAACCAGTACCATGGATTTGGACAGAAACAGAGGAAAAGGCTTTCCGGGACATCAAGGAAAAATTGACAACACCACCTGTCTTAGGGTATGCAGAATACAACAAGCCTTTTATACTACATACGGATGCCAGTTCCAAAGGCCTGGGAGCAATCCTGTATCAAGTGCAAGGAGGTCAAAAGAGGGTGATTGCGTACGCAAGCAGAGGACTGAGACCCAGTGAGAAGAACTACGCTGCACACAAGCTCGAGTTCTTGGCGCTTAAGTGGGCGGTATGTGATAAGCTACATGACTACCTGTACGGGAATCAGTTTGAGGTAATCACGGACAACAATCCGCTAACTTACATATTCACCAAGGCCAAGCTTGATGCAACAAGCCAGAGATGGGTAGCCAGTCTTACTAATTATAACTTCCAGATTTCATACAGAAGTGGAAACTTAAATGCAGATGCTGATGGTCTATCCAGGAAACCAGTGGTTTTTAAGGACACGGTTAAGGCTCTTTGTAATGCTGCTTCAGTACAAATACCATGTTGCCAGAGTGTTTCCGAGGAAGATGCCCCTCAAGCAGCGGATGAGGAGATTTTCCCCAGCGACACACTCAGCAGTCATGATTGGATAGAAGAACAATCCAGAGATCAAGCCATCAACAGAGTTCTACAGATCCTGAAAAGCGATTTCCGACCCAGGGGAGGAAATATATGGAAAGAATCTCCAGATGTTCAAAGATATATGAGAGTCTTGAAGAAGTTGCAAGTGGTAGATGGAGTTCTTTGTAAAACCGCTTTCCAGGATGGTAAGAGATCTTATCAGTTAGTAGTCCCAGAGAATTTTAGATCAGTCGCATTACAGGGAATACATGATGATGTTGGACATCCAGGAAAAGATAAAACCCTTTGGTTAGCCAGACAGAGATTTTATTGGCCAGGCATGGAGAACGAAATCACTAGGAAGATAGAGACCTGTAATAGATGCATATGTAGTAAAACACCTGTGAGACCTGCAGCAGAACTTATACCGATTGTGACAACAAGACCCATGGAGTTAGTTTGCATAGATTTTCTGAGTTTAGAACAATCCAAAGGAGGCTTCGAGAGTATTTTAGTCATAACGGATCACTTTACCAGATTCGCTCAAGCCATTCCATGTAAAAATCAAACTGCTCATACTACAGCTAAAGCTTTATTTGATAACTTCTTTCTACATTACAGCTTTCCTGAGAAATTACACAGTGACCAAGGACGTAACTTTGAGTCAAAAGTAATCCAAGAACTCTGCAAACTCCTAGGAATAAAGAAAACAAGGACTACGCCGTACCACCCGATGGGAAATGGCTCAGCTGAGCGATTCAACCAAACACTCATCAAAATGCTCTCAACACTCAACGAGAAGCAGAAGTCAGACTGGAAATCCCATGTTGCTCCACTTGTTCAAGCCTACAATGCGACCAGAAATGATGCAACGGGATACACTCCACACTACCTGATGTTCGGTTGGCATCCTAAGCTTCCCATAGATGTATTCTTTGGTATGGACTTGGAACACGAGAAAGGAGATCACCATGGTTATGTTGAGAAACTTAAGGACAGGATGGTGTCAGCATATAGACATGCCTCTCAAGAAGCTAGGAGAATATCTGACAAGAACAAGAATAAGTATGACCAGAGAGTGAGGTTCTGTAAGCTGGAGATTGGAGACAGAGTCCTTGTGCGGAAAGTAGGATTAAAGGGAAAGAATAAACTAGCAGACAGATGGGATTCAGAAGTTTATGTTATCACAGAAATTCCCAATCCCGAGATCCCTGTTTTCAGAGTGAAGAGTACATCAGGACGAGCCACAAAGACACTGCACAGAAATATGCTGCTACCATTTAACCAGATACCAGCATGTGACATTGATGAACCTGTTGTTTATAGGACACCTGTGACAAGGAGGAACAAGAAGCCTAAGAATTCTGATGAACTTCCGGAGTCCGATTCTGAGAGTTCGGATGATGAAGTAACAATTGAAGTGAAATCAAGGATACCCAGAAGTAGAGATGAGTTCAGCAAAGAATCATCAGATCAACACAGTGTATCAAGATCTAAAGTTTCTAGTGTATCAGATGGTACTAATCAAAATATTTCTTCATTTCAGAATTCAAGTCCTTCCTTTCAGAGTGTGAGTTCTCCCAGACAGTCAGGTTACACCAGTGAGTCAGACAGCAGTAGTACCAGAGCTTCTGTGAGCGGTCCACATAGTCAGTTTATTTCAGACCAATCACAGTCGCCTTTACCGATTTTGCCGAGACGGTCGACCAGAATGAAAAAATTCCCAGATCGGTATGGGGAATGGATAATGTAAACGGTTTTTTATGATATTGCTTTATGCCTAGAACCGATTTTTATGCTGAAAACTGCTTTTATGCCCAAATGTTTTTATGATGCAGTTTACCCGGGATTTTAATAAATTAAAATAAAAATTTAAAAAAAAAAAATATTATAATAATGACCATATTCATTATTCCCCTAATCCTTAAACTCATTGTATATAATAATTTGTGTCTAGTGTTTATGGGATTAGCTCTTAAAAGTTGTAAAACTTTAATGAGGTGTATTGAGGTACGTGTAAATAGTTTCATGACTTGTGTGTCATACGGAGTATGGAGGAATTCATTGGTCAGGTATTCCTACATTGATTGGTACATTTGTATATTATGTGTCTTGTTGATGTTTGAAGTTTGATGGTCATTGATGAGGTTTTAATTTAATTACTTGATTTCATGGTGGTGAGTTGTATCAGGTAAATTGGTTTTTATTTATATTTCATGGTTACTATTATTGTACATACTTCTTTGGAAATGTCAGGAGCCATTTCAACGAAGAGGGGGAGTATGTAACCAGGGTTATGTATTATTTACTGCCTTTAATTACTATACTTGCGCTGCGTATATGTGAGAATGTGGTGTGAAAGACTTTGTGTGAATGAGGTTGTTGTTATTTTTAGACACTAGACGGACAGTCACATGACTTTATCCTATTCACCAAATTCCCGCTTTCACGCACTAACATCGGGCACTCTGAGCCTAGCCGTTGAATTGGTTAGATGTGTACTCTACTCTATAGTCAATAACAGATAGTAATATTTGTAATTCCTGTGTGTGTCCCGGTAAGAATCTATTCTAAAGTAAAGTCTATTATGTTTTAATTATCTGTCTAAATGTCTGTCTATGTGTCGTCTATATGTTGTGTGTAATTGTAATATTTCAGGTTTTTGACGTCTTATTTCAACATTAATAAATATAATATTGAACCTGAACCAGATTGTTAGTTCTGATGTTTTACCACTGGCTACATGTATCATATAAATACCTTAGTAATCAATCAAATTTAAGCAGAGGAAATTCTCATTTACATAATAACATCAACTTCCGGCCTCCCTTTTCTAAGTTTTTACCGAGTCGGTAGCAGTAGACTGAGTATGAAGCGATATTTTAGAGATTAGAGAGGGTTTAATGTGGTTTGAGGTGGATTGCCCACAAGTGGAGGCATAGTTAAGGTAAGTACTCTAAGGAAAAGGTTGTATCTGTTTATTTTAAACATATTGTAGACTAAAAATATTGAGGTGAGGTAGCTGACCTGAAAAAAATCCAAGATGGCTACGTGTCCGACCTTGGTTATTATTATAGTAGGGAAAATTTTTATTTATAAATAGAAAGGTTAAAAACGTCAAGCGCCTGTGATAATGATTTGATTCACACAAGAATAATTATCATGGTTTATTAAAAAGTATCATAAATTCACTTATAACAAACTTCCAGTTTTATCCATTAAGATAACATTACGTTTTAAAGTCATAGTAATGAAAACAATTATGCTCTAAGAATACATTAATTAAAAGCGTATTCACTTAAAAAGTGTGTCCTACTGTAATATATACTTTAAATGATAACCATCATCCAATGAGTAACTCTTTAATTAACTAAGGATGACTGATACCTGAAACATAGAGAAATAATATTACAATACATAAATGATTAGTTATCTCCTCCCCCGGGGACAAGTTTTTTAGGCACTAATAAAACTTAAAAGGTCTGTATAAGTCAAATATCAAATTACATAATGTTTCATATCACAACTGTACTTCAGTCACTAGTAATTAAAGATCAATTGAACTGTCCAATAATCAGTTATTCTCTGCAGAATCCATGGAATCCTGTCTAGTATTGCGGCGTGGTCTTCCAGGCGTCAACATCTCTTTCTTTCCAGTTGCATTGTGCGGCTGAAGACGAGCCAGAGCGCGGGGTAAACGTGTGACCTTCGGTTTGTCTTCATGTTCTGTCGGAGGAGCGACTTCGACCTTGTCCGTCAATAGTCGTCTTGGCGATAAATGTGACTTAGCGGTTGATTTTGGGGTCACGACCGCAGGTGAGACCTCTCCAGATTTAGCAGGTGAACCATGGTTAACAGGTGGTGGAACAGAAGGGCCATCCATCCTGGGAGTCACATGCGAAGGTTGTGGTGTGCTACATTTCAATGGATTTAGAGTCAATGTTTTCTGAGTCGAGGATGAACCATCTGTAACAGTCTTTTCTGAAGGTTGTGGCATTCTCAGCATCGTTTCAATCCCGCTGGGTGAATTGCTGTTAAACGGGGTGAATTTCCTCAGATGTTGGTGATTTCTTAGCGTCACCCTTCCTGTGCCATCTACACGTACAACATACTGATGGTATTGGCGGACCTCAACAACAACTCCCGTACGTTCCCATCTCCTTGGGTGGTTGCCCATTAAATTTTGGATATACACATGGTCTCCAACCTGCAGTGGTGGTAGCTGATGGGTATGCTCATTCCATCTTTCATGCTCTCTTGAGTGGCGTTTGGCAAGAGCTAACTCTCTACTCGACATCAGTTCCTTCCATGTATCATGAGGCGAATATCTACCCATTACGATTGGTACAGCATCTCTGATCGGACGACCGAACAGGATCATGGCTGGAGATGCCTTCGTCTCTGGATCAATGGAGTTCCTGTATATAAGTAAAGCCCTCTGAAACTTATCCACGTCTAAGGAACCATTGGCTGTGATGTTGTCCGCAAGCATACGTTTTACCATCTTCACTGCAACTTCAGCTCTGCAGTTGGCATGTGGATTTGCAACTGATGAGATTCTATGTCTGACTCCCCAGGCTTTCAGGAATTCCTGTGTCTTTCCAGCTGTATACTGAGGACCTCCATCTGATGTTAATTCCTCTGGGATACCAAATGTGACAAACGTCTCACGAAGGCGCTTCACCAGTCCATCCGCTCCAGACTCCGATCTGTATACCATGGGCCAGTTGGAGTACCTGTCCACGACGACAACATAATCCTTGCTGTTGTAGGTGAAGTAGTCGCTGCAAATCTTCTGGAAAGGATATTCAGGAGGAACTATATCAGTAGGTGGCTGCATGGGGTTTGACTTAGCCATCTGGTGACAATGTCCACATTGGTCCCTCGTCCTGGCAATATCCACCGTGATATCTGGCCAATACACTGAGTCCATGGCTCTGGCACGCATCGACGAGACTCCTTGGTGTGCTGCATGAAGTGCATTGAGTACTGGTTTACGTAAGGCAGGTGGAATGACTATACGCTGTCCCAAGAGAACCACACCATCAACAGAGCATAGACTGCCAGAAAAACGATGAAATGGGCGCAACTCCAGTGGCAAATCCCTATAATCCTCTGGGAACCCTTCTTCTATCTGCTGAAGCAGGCTAATGTACGTAGGATCTGATGCTGTGGCTTCACGTACCATATCCCAAGTTACAACCATGATGTTGGCATTTAATGCAGTTGTAGCGGCAGCAACTGTGGAGGTATCATCAGCTTGATCTCGATCCTCAGTAGGTAGGCCAAAACTGGTGGGTGTATCACGACAACTGGCAGAGCAACTGTCAAGGGACTCGTCTACTGTGGCATCACCAGGTAATACCAGTCGATCTGGGGGGCAAGCTGGATGTCTGGAAGCTGCATCCGGACCAAGGTTCTTCTTCCCAGGTACATGAACCACTGTAAACTTGTATCCAAGGGTCTTTTCTTTCAAGTTAAGGAGACGTCTGTTATCTATCTCAGTGAGTGATCGGTCGTTCAATATCTGGAGTAGTGGTTTATGGTCAGTGGCGACAATGAGATCTTCGCATCCGAGCACATAGTATCTTGTCTGGTGGAGTGCGTACACAACAGCTAAGGCTTCGCCTTCGATTGGAGCGTATCTACTTTCTGCTGGGTGGGTGAATCTACTGCCGACCAAACAAAGCTTCCATCCGTCATTACAGCATGCTGGGGTCTTACTGGCACAGCTGCAATACTTCTGCATCATGAAGAAGCCAATACCATCAATGGACCAGTCTGTGGCTAGACAGGTCATGCGTGCTGGGTCAAACAGACGAACACCTTCCTTCATCTCCTGGATAATGACCTCTTTGGACTTTGTAAATAGTTCATCTAGCTCATCCGTCCAATGGAATGGTGTAGATGGTTTCAATAGAGCTCGGAACGGTTTCATCTGTTTAGTCATGGCAAACGCGTAGGCACCTTGGTTGACCAATCCAAACCATGCTCTTGCACCGGTAATGTCGGATGGTGTGGGAAAGTTGCTGATTGCATCTAGGAACTTCGTGCTTGGTCGTATATTTGTAGGAGTAATTGTGAGTCCAGCAAAATCTACAATATCTTGAGCAAACTGGAACTTCTTCGGGTTGAGGGTAATACCATTCCGAGCACAGAGGTCTAACCATTCGCACGTCTGGAAGAATGCTGCTTTAACAGAATCTGCCCACATACAAGTGTCATCCACGCATTTGACCTTGTTCTTGAAGTCCATAATGACAGCATCAAATCGTTGGTTGTAAGCATCTCCGCTGGCCATAAATCCCTGTGGAGCTACCTTGTATCTGTACCGTCCCCATGGTGTGATAAAAGTGGTAAAGTGACGGTCCTCCTCTCGAATAGGTACAGAGTGGTATCCATTCCAAGCGTCAGTAACGGTCTTCTTCATACCTTGAGGTACCCTGTCTGCTAGATGAAACGGACTCGGTACATGATGGGTCTGGCGTACGGAGTGACGGTTTTGTGGTTGAAGATCTACCGTCCTTCTGGGCGTACCATCAGCTTTACCTGTAACTACCATCCTGGAACACCAAGTTGTAGGGGTATTCTGGCTAACTTTCTCCAAGACTCCAATCCTTACGTCTCTCTCCAGGTCAGCATAGACTTTATCCTGCCAATGGATGGGTACCAGTGCTGGCTTGTGAACAGCAACTGGTCTGGCATCAGGATCTATGTGAAGCTTAAGGGGCTCACAGTTCATCAGCGGTAAAGGTTGATGTTCACATACATTAAAAGTTGTAGCACCATAGTAATCAAGTAGCCATTCCTTTAATGCATCCACATTTTCTTCAGTGGCGTCCAAGCCTGGTGGTAGTGTTGTTGGTAGTGGAGGTGGATTAGGCTGACGTCTAGGACAGGAGCAGGTAGTCTCATCTTCTACAGAAGCAAAACTCTCTGATGTGTCTATGGGATGGTTTGGGAAGTCTGCATGAATTATTCCAAGAGAAACCAGTGCCTCCCTGCAGATGAAAGCTTTTTCCATGACATCAGATACATAACATAATATGCGTGTAGATTTGGAACCATCTCTGACCTTCACATCAACTGCAACCGCTCCAATAACCCCAAGGTTTTCTTTGATGGCACCTCGCATAACGAGCTTTACTGGAATTAGGTCCTTTCTGGTAATTCCCAGGTTGTTGGCTGTCTGTAATGGGATAATCGTACTCTGGCATCCGGTGTCAGCTACCATGGTCAGTTGTATCGTTTTGAGCCTTGTAACATCTTTGATGGGATGTCCAAATGACGCATGGTCCTCGGCCAAAGGTGTCATATTAACCAGTAGCATCGGATGAGGTTTGGACGGCCTAGCTATCCATTTTCCTTCGAAGATGTGATGTTCAAGACGTGCTGTATTCTGATATTGTTCTGATGTGGTACATAGCTGGTCGTAGACATAACCAACCTTGTCGTCAGCATCTTTCGTTGGTTCCTGTGATGGTCCCTGATTGCGGAGTTTCTGTCCTCGTCCCTGTGTACAAGCCCTTGACGATGAATCACGATGTCCCCAGGCACCACACGTTGAACACTTGCTGCATGACTTGGTATAATGACCCTTAACTTTACACTTGGCACATGTAGATGTCCAGGCCTCGCAACTTCTTTGTCTGGCTCGACGATCGTTTCTTTGTCCATGGGCAGGGCCACCACATGCCCAGCACTTGCCTCCAGGTCCTTGTACTGATTTTTGGCTATGGGTCGTAGTCGACATCGCACCGGCTGAATCTCCAACTGCACTCCGTGTAACTTTGCCTTGTTCCTTCTGTGCTATGAAGGAAACAGTCTCTTCCAAGGTTCTGTCTGTCTTAGGATCACCAAGCAGGTCAGACAAAATTTCAGGGTCTGCAATTCCTCTAACCAGATTGTCCTTTATGATCTCATCACTGTAGTCATAAATGTGGTTACATCCTTCCTCCTTGCATGTGGCCTTGTACTGACAGAGTGACGCCTGACCTCGGAGACTGGCTAAAAACGTTCTGATGCTGGTACCAGGTGCTTGTGTCATCTTACTGAGCTTAATGCGTTGTACCAATGTGCTCTCATCCTTCACAGCAAGCCGTTTAATGACATTCATCAGGTCTGCCTCTGGCATGTCTGTGATGTTACCTCGTTGGTCGCGCATGACGTCGGTCCGAAGGTCTGAGTCACAGCAGTAGAACAGAGCAGTGGGTATGACGTTTTGGGCAATGGCCATACCCACCTTGTACATCTCCCATTGTCGAGTGAACGCTGACCACTGGTCTGGGTCACATCCAGCAGCTATGGTGGGTGGGTCCAACTTCAGTTTGGGAGCCGCGGCAGCTGCTGGCTGGGCCTGTGGCTGGTGAACAGTCCTATCATGGATCTGGAGGGCTGCCGTCATCGCTGCGGCAAAAGCTGCATCCAGGTCCTGAGACTGCCAATCACATCCAAATACAGGGCACTCTAACGTTGGCATGTTGGGGATTATATTTTGTACCAAAATTGTCAATAATTGGTTTATTTCTGTTAATTTCCTGTTCTGGAGGCCTGTTCTTCGTCAAATTGTGTAGAACTGGTATCAGTCATAAATGATAACCATCATCCAATGAGTAACTCTTTAATTAACTAAGGATGACTGATACCTGAAACATAGAGAAATAATATTACAATACATAAATGATTAGTTA
>NW_026923660.1:0-22370 GCF_032062105.1 Saccostrea cuccullata | reverse complement strand
ATATCGTGTGCCTTTGAATTGTTTTATGAAATATTTTGTTTTTAAATGTTCAACATTTACAACTTACGCGTTTAACACATCACAAATTTCCTTCCACCCCTTAGACCTAATTTCTCCATTTTTTACCGTTCCGTCCCCTTTCATTTTCCCAAAAGGACATCTTCCCTCTTCCCAACCTCTTCCACCAAAACAATTTCCTCATCTGTTGTCCAATTTGCCGACCTTTTCGCCATTTTACATTTACATATACAAATAAGCAGACGAATATTTATTTATTACTTTTGTTTATTGTTGTTATGACTTTCTTACCATAAAAATCTGAAGAGTTCCACAGCCAGTGGTAAAAATCCTTGGAAACAGCAACGCGCGCGTCAAAGCGCAAATTAACGAGTCAAGAAATTTCTTATGTGAGAATTTTCTCAAGTCTGTTTATGGTCTACGATTTTTGAGGAATTCTCAGCTGAGGAAATTCTTAAACCTTGAGAACATATTTTGTCTGAGAATTTTTTGTGTTTATGGTCACAAGGCCAGGTCTTGTTAGCGTAATTCACTTTGATCAGTTTTCTTCTGCTCATTAACATATACCTATTTGGTATGTCAAAAGAAACAGTTTGTGTGTATTACTCAGTAGCATCAATACTTCAAAAAGCAGAAAATTGATTTAATGAATGCCCTGGAAAAGTCCTTGTTCCAAGTTAAATAATTTTAAGGTAAAAAACGGAAGACTGGATCCTACTCAAAGCATACCAATATCTCGCGATTCGAAAAAATTGTGGAAGGCATTCTATAAACGGAATATTACAGAATGATAAATACAAAAAGGTAATAAGAGATCACAAAGCTCTTCTTAACAAATGTTGTCTTTAACTAGACCAAGTCTATTTTTTCTACAAATTATTTTTATTTTTAAAATAATATTAATAAACATTCGAGGTTCTCAATTGTTTGAAATTTGACTCTGTTGCAGAGTTTATGCACAGCAGAAAAAATTTGCGGTATTTTCCCGATTAAATTCCAAACTGAATCACTACTCCTTTATACATGTACACACTTTATAAAAATCACTTATTCGTTACACAAATGGCATGATCGTACCTATGGATAAAAATTAAAATACCTGTTCTGAAGAGAAGAGGAAATTCTGGTCAATACATTCGAATGAATTACCATTTTTGAGAGTAGATTTGCCGCAATTTTTTGTCTGTTTTCTTGATCAAATTACCGAATTACAAAAAAAGAGAAACTTCAGAATAGTAAAATACTTTTTAAATTAAGTGTCTTGAAATTATCAATAAAAAAATTACATGTAACATCAATAAAATGATTTTGGAACGATGTTTTGTTTGACTTACATTGCCAACATTATTCTACTCATAAGCCGTGACTCTTTTGAAAAGAAATATTTAATTTTTTTTTAAATAGAACAAAGTATTTTTAATTACAATTACCAATTTAACTTTACAGGGAATTTTTAAAACCAATTTGTTGTATTTGTTCCTTCAGACTTAAAGTCCAGTGATGTCTAAGAGATCATTGATTATGCAAGGTGAAGACCTATTTAAGTGTCATACCTTTTAGAATTGAAAGGCAGTAGAATTGTTTTCGTTTTATCAATTATATAATTTAAATATTTGGATTTTGTGATTATCATATCTCTTACTCTTTTGACAAAATCTTTACTGTGTTGCACGCATACAGATATCGAACCGTTACTGTGTAGCAGAAAACTTTACTGTGTCGGGACCACTGCAACCAAAAAGACCAAGGAGAACCCTGCTACACTATTATAGTTATTATGTTTAGATTATTGAATATACACCTCCCGAGTTCCTAGGGGCCATCTCAAAGGTTTTTTTGATTTTTTAATAATGGAACCCTATGGGAATTTCTTAGAAAGCGCCTAATTATCATATTTTTTCAAGTTTTTACAGAGAGGTTTTTCAGTCAAGTACATGAAAGTTATTGTAAGTAGTCATATAATATTGTGAATTTAAAAAGAAGGTTGACATCTCAGTTTGTGTAGAAATTATAACAAAGTTTTTTAATGCCCAATACTTGTACACGTACCTCTAAATTTGCATGTGGTACATGTATATGTTTATATTATTACGGAGGAATATTCGGCGTTATCATTACGCGTTTCTTACTGGGAATTGAACTTGCTCTGTACGTAATCGAATCTTTACGGGATTTGAAAAAATGTCCAACAAGAATTCATTTCACCAATTATTTTTTTTAGCATATTTGTTTATTTCGCAAACAAGCTTTAGACTAGTTAATTATTATTTTAATCATCATTTTTAATTCTAATAAGTCTAGGTAAACATTTTGAGTTTTTCATCATTGTACAATAACCAATCAAACAATCGCTCATCATCTACTTGTTCGGTGTATATTTGGTCAAAAACATTCGTCTACTCAGCTGGCGCATGTTAAAAAAAAATATATTGCCTTTTTGCGCTTATCAGAGACTTTGCGTACTATTAAAATTCGTGCAAACTTTTAAACATGTGCACAGGAAAAGTACGCATGTTGTATTTAAAATGAAATGTAAAAAAAAAATCCGACACATTTAATTTATTTGCATATTTATTTTGGGGATCTGACATATTAACAATTTGTAAACAGTTTCTGTAAAAGTGGTTAACCAATAGAGGCATCGTTCTGAATAATCCATATTAGCTATTTTTGCTTAAGACAATCATTCTTTTTATTCAGGGTTGGTTCATCTCTATTTAATTTTACATTACACTTCAATTTACGCTTTGTTTCCAGGACACTTATGCCCATTAATTTTTCCAATGTTACACACACTGTACTTACTAAATAAGTTGTATTAAATTCTAACACCCAAGCGAAAGATAGGGACAATAAATCTCTCTTCTACAACTTCATTGATTTTGAACAAACTATAGTTAACTATAGTAAATCAAAGTGTCAAAGTTTTCGTCAAAGTTTTTCAAAGTGTCAAAGTTTTCACCAAAGTTTTTCAAAGTGTCAAAGTTTTCGCCAAAGTTTTTCAAAGTGTCAAAGTTTTTGCCAAAGTTTTTCAAAGTGTCAAAGTTTTCGTCAGAGTTTTTCAAAGTGTCAAAGTTTTCGCCAAAGTTTTTGAAAGTTTCAAAGTTTTCGCCAAAGTCAAAGTTTTTTTAAAGTGTCAAATTTTTCGATAAAGTTTTTCAAAGTGTCAAAGTCTTCGATAAAGTTTTTCGAAGTGTTAAAGTATCCAAGTTTTTAATTAAGTTTTTTCAAGTATCAAAGTTTTCAATAAAGTTTTTTCAAGTATAAAAGTTGTCGATAAACTTTTTCAAAGTGTCTAAGTTTTCAATGAAGTTTTTCAAAGTGTCAAAGTTTTCAATGAAGTTTTTCTAAGTATCAAAGTTTTCGATAAACTTTTTCAAAGTGTCAAAGTCTTCGATAAAGTTTTCCGAAGTGTTAAAGTATCCATGTTTTCAATAAAATTTTTCAAAGTGTCAAAGTTTTTGATAAAGTTTTTAAAGTGTTAAAGTTTTTGATTAAGGTTTTCAAATTGTCAAAGTTTTTGATAAAGTTTTTCGAAGTGTTAAAGTATCCATGTTTTCCATAAAGTTTTTTGAAGTATCAAAGTTTTCGCCAAAGTGATTAAAAGTATCAAAGTTTTCGATAAAGTTTTTCAAAGTGTCAAAGTTTTCGCCAAAGTTTTTCAAAGTATCAAAGTCTTCAATAAAGATTTTTAAAGTGTCAAAGTTTTCAATAAAGTTTTTTTAAGTGATAAAGTTTTCGATTAACTTTTTCAAAGTGTCAACGTCTTCGATAAAGTTTTTCGAAGTGTTAAAGTATCCAAGTTTTTCAAGGTGTCAAAGTTTTCACCAAAGTTTTTCAAAGTGTCAAAGTTTTCGCCAAAGTTTTTCAAAGTGTCAAAGTTTTTGATAAAGTTTTTAAAGTGTTAAAGTTTTTGATTAAGGTTTTCAAATTGTCAAAGTTTTTGATAAAGTTTTTCGAAGTGTTAAAGTATCCATGTTTTCCATAAAGTTTTTTGAAGTATCAAAGTTTTCGATAAAGTGATTAAAAGTATCAAAGTTTTCGATAAAGTTTTTCAAAGTGTTAAAGTTTTTGATAAAGTTTTTCAAAGTATCAAAGTCTTCAATAAAGATTTTTAAAGTGTCAAAGTTTTCAATAAAGTTTTTTAAAGTGTTAAAGTTTTCGATTAACTTTTTCAAAGTGTCAAAGTCTTCGATAAAGTTTTTCGAAGTGTTAAAGTATCCAAGTTTTTCAAGGTGTCAAAGTTTTCGATAAATTTTTTCAAAGTGTCAAAGTTTTCGCCAAAGTTTTTCAATGTGTCAAAGTTTTTGTCAAAGTTTTTCAAAGTGTCAAAGTTTTTGTCAAAGTTTTTCAAAGTATCAAAGTTTTCGCCAAAGTTTTTCAAAGTGTCAAAGTTTTTGTCAAAGTTTTTCAAAGTATCAAAGTTTTCGCCGAAGTTTTTCAAAGTGTCAAAGTTTTTGCCAAAGTTTTTCAAAGTGTCAAAGTTTTCGCCAAAGTTTTTCAAAGTGTCAAAGTTTTCGTCAGAGTTTTTCAAGGTGTCAAAGTTTTTGCCAAAGTTTTTCAAAGTGTCAAAGTTTTCGCTAAAGTTTTTCAAAGTATCAAAGTTTTTGTCAAAGTTTTCAAAGTGTCAAAGTTATAACTATAGTTAACTATAGTACACTATAGTTAACTATAGTATTTTTTTTTTGTTAGGATTTGTTTGCTTTGAAAATGTGATACAGGTGAAAAATAGCGTTTCTCTTTAGTATTTTTTGTTTTATTTTGAAAAAAATCATTACCAATATTCATGACTGAAATTATCTTGAACTCTTTTTTTATATTACGTTGGGGAACATGACACTTTCACCAGACACTCTGTGTGCATGGATTAGAGTTTTATTGGATAATCCTGTTCTATAAAATGTTTAAAATACACATATGTACCTATGATTATGAAATTTACCAATTATTTTAAAGTTTACTCCAATTTAATTTTTTGTTGCAGAACAATATATGCACCTTCACAGGTTGTATATCAATGTATAAATACTTGGCAAAATAGGTTAGGAATCATACTTTTACACAAGAATATTATTTTCATAAACATGAATTTATGTGACAACAAGGCTTAAGTAGTTTTAAAAACATGTCATTTACACGATTCGATACTTAAGTCACACGTGTTTAATGAGTTTTGAGACATACGAGGGTTGCCAGAAAGTCGTAGACAGAGAACAAAGTTTATTTTTTCTTTGCTAATCAAATTTTTTTTCTTGTCATAGCAAAAAGTAACATTTTATGATCAAGTTTTTCAAGTTTCATGATGATACTACATTAAATAAGAAAACTATTCAAAAATTATGAAAACCATGTAAGTGTACTTCGGCGTACGAAAGCCAGAATTTACGTCTCTAATAAAATTAAAAATATATTTTTTGCTTCAAATGCATGCGTCTATTAATATCCAAAGGGATATTTTTTAAAGTGAAAAAAAAACACTCTTGATTAAGGGACTTATATAAATTTACTACTGTCCGTTTTTTAAAGTAGATTAAAATCTTAGTCAAAATTAACACTAAGGACCACCTTACATTTCAGGCAGCAGAGATTACACCTTGTTTGACGACGTTCATGGCCCAGACGTCGTGGCCCAGAATGTTCCCAACTGTCTGCGTTTAACACACAGTACTCTACTTTCTACGTGCAGTACCTATTTTTTCGATCTAGAGGAAAAGCTATCATTAAATCGCATGCCATTTGAGAACTTCTCTATAATAAAATCTAATGTGTAATGTCCTTTATGTACTCTTTTTTCAAGTCTCTGATGTTTATAAAACAAACCATAAAAATGATTTCCGTGCGCCGGTTACGTGTATGATGACGTCATTTTCATCAATCTCAATTCAATCAACACTTTGAAATCCATGACAAAAGTCGCCTATTTCTAAAGCTATTTATATGAAAATTTGATATATTATTAAGATTTCGATTCTGATTTCAATGATTTAAATTTGAGTACTATCTTTTACAGAGCACCAAAGAAATAAAGCAAATGCAATAGTTATATACGTAAATTATTCCGAATTTTGTTCGTGCATTGACAGACCATATCGGCCTTCATATTAATCGTGCCAATATTATTAATATGAAAAATTTATATTTAAGCATTCACAGTTTTAAAGAACATTGAATATGCTATGTCTATGCAAAATTTGGTTAGTATTGGTTGCATGTTTTAAAAGTTATAAATATTGTCTATGACTTTTTGGGACAACCCTCGTATTGGTCAAGAAAGTTCGTGGCGTTAAAAAAGTAAATGGAACAATGAAAACGTAGAAGTATCAAAGAGGGTTTTCTTTTGGGAATACAAGAAAATCAGGAAGCTGGCAAAACGCAACGCCACGTTGCAGAAAGACATTATCCAAAGTAGAATTAACGGTTATTGAACCGATATATACAGGCAGATAATTTTCAAAAAAAGGATAAAATAGGGACGTCCAAGGTGTACGGTAGTCCTTGAGAATAGTTATTTGGCCAATTTTGCTAAGACGCACCGCTTCCCAAGTGCTCTTAAGCTTAATACTGGGCATCAGAAAGCAATGCGCAGACGGATTCTACTCAAACAGTTTGAAAAGACTTGCCGACCAGCCGTACGTCCTGTATTAAGATTAGAGAGCCACAGAAATCCACTACACTGGCCAACAGAACACCAAAATTTGGCAATGACGTCATTGGTGTTCTATTCTCTTCTAAGACGAGTCGTGATTTTGTTTTTACTTCCACGATGACAGAAGACTTGTTTTGGATTGCAAATGGGTAAAGATATGCTGATTATGTCATTTCTGAGCAATACACAGAAAATGAAGGTTTGGTTATGATTTTGGCAGGCATAAGTATTGACTGCAAACCTGATTTGCACATTAATGAAGGCAACCTGACAGTTTTAAAATACCGGAGCACTTCTAGTATACCGGTCCCAATAAATATGGCGCTAAAATAGGTGCCTCCGAAGGCGGTGTACAATATATAGACGATCGCGTGAGCGATCGACAATATCGAAAAAGAAGCAAAAAATTGCAAAATTGACCACAAATTCATGTTCCTTGTCAAAAATTAGGTTTAAAAAACTGGTTTTTAAACACAGTTTTTAAATGAAAATTAAAAGATTTCGTAAAATAACGTACTTGTTTAGGAAGTAAAACTCCATCTTGCGTTGTTTAGGAATGTGGTCACATGGTCATTTTTTGACGTAATCTCATAAATATTCATGAGATGCGTCACTTGTGTTTTGACGTAATGAAGAAATGCCTGATAGGACTCAAAGTGCAATGCTATTAAAATTGCGAGATTTTTGTGAGAAATACAGGGATTTAACAAATGTTAGCTAATTAATAGTCATCGATGGATTGAATTGTGCATCATCATCGATTTGAAAGGAAAAATATTCTGAATATTTAGACATTAGGAGGTCAGGATACCGGATATCGAGCTGCAGTTAACGGTAAGTCTCTTTTACCAAAACTTGCCTAAACTCAGCGCTGTTTCGTCACGTTTCGATACTTGTATAACAATTGATTTATCCGAACTTTCATTTACAAAACTTTCCTGTTCTTTGTAAAGCAAAAATTTCATGAAGTTTTTGGTCACAAAATTGCAAAAGGCACTCATAGTAGTGCAGGCCTTTTGTAAGCAAGAATTACATAAATTAGCTCAAAGTCAGAAAGATTACAGAGTGGATTTATAAAACAACCCCTATTTTAAAAACTATGTAACCTAACCCTAATCACTCGATCGGATGCGTTTTGTTGAAGCGAGTGGGAAATTGCAGTTTGTTTACATTCTGCATAGCAACGGCAAGGGAAATAACTGCTCATGTGCAATTGCATGATTTTGGGGACCGGCATACTAGAAACTTCCCAAAATACCTAAATCATATTCTTCATCTTTTTGTAAGACGTATTGCATATACTCTGGGGGAAGATTTCATCTTTATGGATGATAATGCTCGACCTCATAGAGTCCGAATCGTAGGGTATGGATTTTTATAAAAGGCTAGTTTTAGCTTAAATTTCTAGATTTTTTAGTAGAAATACTTTGTGAATATGTCATAGAAATATATTTCAATCAAAAAGATCAAAGAACCCTTGGAGTACGGAACACGGAAAAGGAGGTGGGATCCCGACCCAAAACACCTGTGCAACAATCTACGTGAAAACCGAATTAAACAAATTAAAAAAGTCGTCTATAACAAAAGCAATAATAAAAGTATTACAGCTGATTTTACCCCTGAGAACGGATTCCTTAAGAGATTATATTTCATGTTTTCTTTTATGAGCATGCTGGCAATTCTTCGATAAGTTTCAAACAGTATAGTAATAAAGATATATAGAGAGGGATCCAAAAAACAAAAGCACATTAAAACTCGAATGGGTTCATCGAAAAGAGGAAGCTATGCTAAATTAACAAGTGTAAAGCACAATATGTATTTGTCATTACCATGTAAATATTTTTTGTTGTTGAATAAAATATTGTTTTTTTTTAAATATTTTTTGAAAATCATTGTTTTTTTTTTAAGCTTTTTAATAAAATTGGAAGAAACTTCAATTGTAATCAAAAATTTATGAACGCAAATTAATATAAAAAATTGGTAGATGATTCACTAGCAGACACTGAGGTAGACGTTTATAGGACATATATATCAGTTTCTGTTACAATAAGTACTTGGCATACTTACAGGACACTTAAATTGTATAAGCTGGCGAAGACATTGTCCTGTATTGTGGTGATTTCGTTGTTGGCAAGATCTCTAAGAAAAGAATAAAGAAATACAGTGTAGATATTCCTATAAAACATACATCCTTTAAGAATCTTGATTTTCAGCAAAGTTCATAGAAAAAATGTGATAAACAAAACCATAAATTGCTCAGAGCCCTGCAAGCATCGATTGGAATACTTTTTATACGTTATATTGATTGCCTTTTGTCTCTTGCATTGATTTTGAAATGTACTTTCTCTAAGTTCTATTTTTTATGTAATTGCTAAAGTGTTGGAAATATAAATATAATATAAATACTCTGCATTGCAGTTCATTATTCTTGATAAAGTTTTGTGCATGCAAAAATATGTGACCCATATTAATATTTAACAACATGCACAAGTATATACTGAAACACATATGCATATCTAAACTGCCAATTTAAAAAAAAACATTGATTTTTATTATATAATTAAGGGACAACTTTATCATAAAAGACATACAGTTACCTCCAATATTGTCTTATGCTCAAAGTTGTGAATTTAATATTTATTTTATTATTTCAGTTCAATTATTTTAAGTAAAGGTTGTCGTACAATAAATATACTAGGGTCATTCAAAAAGTTCGTTTTTTTATTTAACGTCATATTATATCCAAATTTGGTACAATTATTTTAACAACAGATTCAAATAATTTGAGTAAAAAAATTGGAATGTATCCTCATATTTATTAAAATTACCAAGGATTTAGAACAGCAAAAATGGGGTCACGGAGCACCGTCAAAATTGAGTAATTTTCTAATTTTCACTTTATAGTATTTACTGCTATACCTCTAATAAATGGAGCTAAAACGAAATAAAATTTACATGTTTAGATAAAGTATTGGTGTATTAATTAAGATGAAATCAGGTTATGTAATATCTCGTTGCATTTAAAAGATATCAGCTTCTAAATACATATGGACTTGTTTAAAAAAGGCAAAAAACCATGACGCTGGAGGACGTCACGGAGCAGCAAGTAGCAATGAAATAAGACTTTACATTCGGGAAACTTTTTCTACAAGCTTAAAAAATCCTTATAAATCAGGATCTGTATAGAAAAAAATCTGTGTATTTGTATTTAGTTGAAAATACAATTTTTGAGTGGTTGCAAGTTTGAATCGGACTTTGGATTGTCTGCAAAGAAACAGGTTAAAGTTAAAAATATTGTCAAAAGAGTTAGGAACGTCATTGAACGTGATGTGTGCTTCAATGTTGAAGAAATAATAAAGTTGCATGGTAAATCAAAGAATTTGAAAACAATAACATTCTAATTCAAGCTATATTTGTACAATTGTTAGCAAACCAGGTGTTAAGTATTGTGGATTATTGTTTTGAATGGAGAAGACGCAACAAACCGTGTTTGAAAGAACAAAAATGTGTATACTTTTGGCAAACTTTCTCACCGTTGTTTTTGACGTTACAATATTGGTTAACCGTGCTCCGTGGTAACAAAACATGTCACTTTAATTTTGGCTAACGTGAGTTATGTTTAATCAAATGGAATGAAACTTCACACTTCGACAAAATAAATGTTAATGTTTACGAAAATGTGTTGATCTATAATCTTGTAATAATCATATGACGATGAGAAGCATTGTCTACGTATTTTTTGAATGACCCTCGTATATATCGGCACAGGTTGTAAATTAATGGCATGCGTTTCATATTTGTGCATCATACATTATTTACAAAGGAGGAGTGGTAGGTGTATACACAAATGTACAAAAAATTATGTGAAAAACAAATTAAACAAATTAACAAAAAATTAACAAAAACAATATTTAAAGTAATACAGCTGATGTTACTTCTGACAGCAGATTTCAGGAGCGATTAAATTTGAAATATTAGTTCATAAACCTACTGGTAATTCTCCAATCAGTTTCAAACATTATGGTAAAAAACATAGAGGGATTCAACATTCTACCACGATTATTGAAAACTTCAAAGGAAACCGCCGGACATTATTCTCCAATAAATCACGAACGTCATCAAAAAATTATCAGATCAGAAACACGTATCAAATCTGAACAATTCAAATGCATGTTTGGCTGTAGAATGAAATACTTGTTTAGACCGCATCGATGTGTCGTCTTTTGCAGTAAAAACACTGTAAATTGCATCAGGTTGCTGATGAATGTCGGTTTTTATAGCTAAGCGGGGCTATTCCACGGACCTCCCAACACATTAAACAACGTGATTTTAGCAGTAATTAAAACAGGAATATGATTTTGTTATACAATTGTATATTCATTCTAACTGATCAATATATATTACGAACATATTTATAATCTAAAAAGGCTGTTTTTAATATAATGAAAGCTCAAATCGTCTGCATTCTATACACAGGTAAGCAAACAAATTTTACCTCTGGTGTTAAATGAAATAGCGAAATCGAGACATGTGACCCAATTCGTTTCTCTATAGAGGAAACGATCAGCCATGTTTATCGATCTTTGCAGAATAGAAATAACGTCCTTGTTGTCGTGAATGATGCAGAAGAACCTCCTCGGTCTCAAAATGTTGTTTAAAATATAAAAGCCTCGGCTAACGCCTCGGCTTTTATCTTTCAAAAAACATTTGTGACCTTGGGAACTTATGCTGCAAGCGTCCACAAAAACCAGGACTTATATTATTTCTTAAATCACAAGCACATTTAGATTCGAATGGGTTCATCATAAAGATGTACCGGCAGCTATGTTAAATTAAAAAAATATATTAAGCACCATATGTAATTGTCTAAAGCGTTTGAATATTTTGTGTTGTTGAATAAAATATTATTTGGTTGAATATTATTTAAAATCTTCTCTTTTTCAAAGAATTCTTGAACTAAAATTGACACCAAATCTAACTTTAACCAAAAATGTTTGAAAGAAAAAGTTAAATATTTGTAGAAAATGATTCAATAGCAGAGAATGTGATAGACATTTAGTGAACATATATAACGATTTCTGTTACAATAAATACTAGAACATACTTACAGTTTACGTAAATTGTACAAGCTGGCGAAAACATTGTCTTGTATCGTGGTGATTTCGTTTCCGTAAAGATCTCTAAGAAAGGAAAAAATTGCACAAGATATACAGGTACATACTGAAAATATGTGTATAGGTTAACTGTGAATTTTAAAAAAAATTGTTATTTTATTATTATTTGTTAGGGGCGACGAATTATAGAATAACACACAATTACTTCCATTACCGTCTTTTGCTAAAAATTATGAATTTTACTATTTCTTTAAAAACAGTTCAATTATTTGAAGTGATTTGGAATACAAGTATATACCGTCACATGTCGTATCTTTAGGGCATGTTTTTTCATATTCGTGGTTCAAATGTTATTTACAATAATGAAATACTCAACACAGGTAATTGTGCCACGTACGTTTCACGTATGTTAAACGTATGTGACACGTACGTGATTTCATGTACGTTTTCTATTAAAAAAGCACCATGTATGTTATACGTATGTTTTCACACGAGTGAATATCATGCATGTCACTTATGTTAAACGTACGTATTGCCTACCATACGTTACACATATATTGCACACGTATGTTACTCATACGTTTCACATATACATAATATGGTACGTGCAACTTGTGTGTAACATATGTTTTCTCATAACATGTTTAATTGGTTTATTATTTGCACTGCTCATATTGTAAATGTATAAATACCATATAAAAATGTGTCAAACCATGGTTAAACACATGTTTTGAACATTTTTTTCACATATTGTAAACGTTGTTGAAACAAAAATTACGTGCAATTTAAATATTCAATTCATGCATTTGACATAATTTCCCTCAAAGGCTGATTTTCTTTTCATCTGTTGAATGATCCACTTTCTGCCTGGTTATCCTTCACTTTAAATTTCCTGATCCTAATTGCTCTTGAAGCAATCACAACAAAAGACAAATTTAGATTTAAGCCAAATTTAATGTTGAGTTTGTTTACATCAATTCATTCTTCTTCATTTCTCTTTTATCTGTAAAGAAAAAAGAAAATATTAAATGCATAGAATAAGGGAAAACCCATTTTTTTTCCCTTGAACATTATTATTATCCACATATTAATCCTGGTTGATTCTCTGTAGAACTTAAATATAAATACTAAATAACAATAAATTAATTTGTTAGTATTCATAACCATGAACTTTTAAACTATTTTACACTATAGCCTAAAATATCTACCTTGTAATTCTCTTATCTAAAATTCATTACATAGCATTGATTTGTGGGTGAACTCGGAAAAAAGATGTATTTATACGTACTGATACCCTATATGCCAGCTTATGGTTAAAGTTTCCCAAGTACAAGTCAAACTCCAAAGTCAAGGTCAAAGGTCAAAATTGTTGACATCGAAGAAAGGACTTGTCACAACGAATAAATCTGTGAAATATGAAAGCCCTACTACTTTCATCTCAAAAGTTATGTTCAAAGTTAAAGTTTTTTAACAGTGGGTTAAACTAGAAGTTCAAGGTCAAATATTTTAATTTATACCCATTGAAAGGTCTTGTCACAGTAAATACACAAGTGAAGTATGAAAGCCCTTGCACTAACTCATGACTGTTCAAAAGTAAAGGCCAAGATTCAAGTAATGAATCTTTCTTAAAAGTGAGTCATACTCCAAGTTCAATTCAAAGGTTAATTTGGTGTACCAATACAAAAGTATTGTCACAATGAATACCCAGGTCTATGAAATATGAAGGCCATACTTTCACCCACTAAAATAATATGGCAAATTTGAAAAGATTTTGCAGACAGACAGACAAGGCAAAAGCTATATGGATGTATCCCAGAATCTTTGATTATAGGGGTATAAAATAGGGATGTCAACGAATATTCGAGTACTCGACTATCGTTCGATCATACCAACTATCGACTAAAATTTCTTTAGTCGATTATTCTTTAAAAATGTGTTTCATCAAAGTAATTTGGAATTCAAGGCTATAAACTTATATTTGCCCATTTCATTTATTTATAGATCATTATTTTCATATGTAAAAAATGTAAGGATATCATTTTTAACTGTTCAAAGGAAATTATTTCTCTGTATTTGTACGTCGATTTAATTTCAGGCAAACATATCTATAAAATACAAGTTATAAAAGTAATTAAACCATGTTTTATTTTTCTGATATCTTTTTTCTGATATTAATTTCATGCAATCATTGACTGTTTGCACAAAATTTCATAATCAAAATTTATCCCAAGCTATCCCTCACTCTTTGTTTTGTATAGGAGACCTAGGCTTTAATTGTTTACCTGTCAAAGATCATTGACGGACACGTAGAAATTGGCTTCAATTATCGGGTATTACTACTACCGTTATCTAGAAAAAGCAACCAAGCTTTATATAGCATGTATTTAGATCAAATGTGCAGAAAATATATTAATTTTTAAATTAAATCCATTGGATACATATTGATGTACTGTTTTTATTGTACTACGTACATGTTTACAATTCAGTTATTCGTTGTATAATGTTGATAGCATAGGTTGAATATTGTAAACTAGTCTGTTAAAGACAAACAATGGTGATGATGTAAAAAAATTATTAAAATTAAACGAATATTCGACGATCGTTCATTAAAGCATCCGACTATTGATAACTGTCCGAGAAAAATTGACATCCCTAGTATAAAACTTATTTCTAATTGTCATGAACTTAGTCATTTTGCTTTCAACTTAGGACTTTATATAAATTTTAAATGAATAAATGTTTTTCAGTTTATGATTAATTAATAAAGCTGTGCCTTTACATCTGATCCACTTACCCTGGGGCCTTTGATTTTCATAATTTTAGTGGGACTCAATGCTTATTAAAAGCTTGCTAATAGTTTGCTTTATGTCTAATTAAAAAAAATTAGATTTGAAAAGTTTGATGGGTTAAATCCCCTCCCACTTAGTTTGGGTGATGGGGGGGGGTTAAATGCTTAAATTTTACCAGACAGAGCACAGGATGACAAGGACAAAAAGAAATTAATTGCTCTTCAATAAATTGTAAATCTATACTAGTATTTGAAGCCTCATTTTAAAAAAAAAATACCCCCCAAAGAAAATTTTATGATTCTTAGCAAGTTAGGACTAAAGATATTTCAACAGAGCTATAAATACCATAAGTAGGTCATGGTGACCTACTTTTTGGTACATTCTCCAAAAACCCAAGATGCCTCAACTGACAAAGTTTAACAATTTAGGCCAATATAGACTTTTTTTGGTTTTATTTTCCTATTTATCTCTCCTTGTTAAGGGCCCAAAACCCTAGTTTTAGTATAAATGGTAGCCCTTTGGCCAAGGATGCCCTGTGACAAATTTGACAATGACTGTCCAAGGGGATCTTGAGTTATCCCCAATTCTAAAAATGTTATGCACAGCGCACAAAAGAGCTAAAAACAGTATACGTACCCCTATTTACTGGCTATAAAAAAAGCTAGTTTATCGTCCCCAAGACAGCATTTATTCCCCAAGATCAGCCGAGGGAAATAGTTTGCAGTTGAGGGAGATGATAAACAAGCTATTATCCAAAGTAAGTAAATGGTGTTTTTTATGGCACCTATCCCACCTCTGATGTTTCGGAGGTCTGTGTTTGCTTTGCTCTTATTTGGTATTGTCTTATGGACTTTGAGATTGAATATACTGTTCATTATCTCCATATCCTTCTATTATATACTGCATGAAGCTGACTTAACTTATATGTAAGGTCCGATCTGGATAAAACCAGAAGAATAACGAAATGAAAAATTGAACTTCCCTTTGCATTAATCTTTTGCTTATTCCCCCATTTTTTTTGTGTGTTCCAAGTTATACTTTTTGTCCATGAGGTTAAAAAAAATTATATGTTAAAAAAAATAAACGACTTTCACATTAAAATTTACAAAATTTTTCCCCTTTGCGGGGTCAATCCGCGTAAGGCCCTTTTTTCCCCTTGTAACCTTACCAAATTTATTGGTCAGTTTTAAAAATTAAATATGTAATGAATATGTTCATTTAGTTTTCTTTCCCCCCTTTGGAAAACAGGTACAGATCTAAATTGTTCAATAATGTTTGGAGATTGAAAATAATAACAGGTAATTTCCAAAGGACAAATCGGGAAAAATTAAGTTATCCCGACAAAGGGAGATAACTTTTAGTAGTGTGAAACTCGTCAAACTGATTGCATTTTAAATTTTACATGAAAAGCTTCAAGTTAAATGTAGTATTTGGCTATTTGCAAGTCTAAAAGAAATATGTTCAGAAAATTTTATTCCTTTTTAAAAGTATTACCATATCCAAGATTATACTGGTTAAACTTTAAGAATCTGTTTTGGAGTCCATTGTAGGCATTTAGGTGTTTACAAAGATGAGCTTCATAATCCTGAAATGCTTATTTAAAATCACATAACAAAATTCACAATCTCAAACACAATTTATATTCATAAGGAAAAAAAAGGGAAGAGTAAAAACAAAACTGTTACACCATTATTGCACTCAAAGATAATAATTTCCTTTACCATCTAATGTGATGTTTTAAATACTGTAAAAAGAAATAAATTCAGTAAATGGAAATTACATAAATTGTTGTTGTTTCATTTTTTTTTGGGTCTTATTTTTAAGGTTAAAAAACATTTTAAATAAAATTTTGTTGTTACAGTATTTTTAAACTTCATCTGCATTTTGATTTAACGTGCCCCGTGTTGATGGATACACCTGGGTGCTGACCAAGACAGCTTAGTGCCTAAACATGGTCAATATATTTTTTGTTTTTGGTAACCCAAGTCTCCATTATGTAATACACTGAAAAAAAACCCTGCCCCTTAGTTAAAAAGCAACACACAAACATAAATTAATTAAATAATTGTTGATTTTATGCATTCCTCACCGTAATCTAGGCCCAGAACTTGGAACGTAATTTCTTTTCCCGTGACGTCAGTGGAAGACATGTAAAACATAAATGGAGGCTGGAAAAATTTCCCGGGAAAGGGAATTTTATAAGGGGAATGTATATTTGATAATTATCTAGGTGAATCATTTACTCCCTTTTTTGATTTGTTGTGAAATTATCATGAATTTCTTTCTTTTTTAAAAAATATATTTTTGCTCTTGAATTCGGGTTTATTATATCTACCGAGACCAGTTTTAAATTTTTTATGCCTCTACCGATATCCGATACACATGACGAGGTTGGAGAACTTTTTTTTAAACTTTGTTAACTGTTTTTTGATAAATTTCAAACCAATGCGAACTGATAAATCATGCCAGACATGAAAATGGACGAAAGGCATGAGGTAAACAATGTGAAATAAATTGAAACATTAGATAGCAAAAAAACACACGACAAGTTAACAACGCACACATATGTATGCTTCAGTTGTGATTGAGTATAACCAAATATCATAATAATGTTTATGTCAAAAACATATATTTTAGATTTTAAAATATTATAATTATTAAAATACATGCAACTTCTGCTCTAGGGGCCCCTTATACATGTTATAAGAAGGACTTTACAGATGGTCATATCACTATGATTGCTCCTCTTCCTGAAAAAGGTTAAACCCCCAAATTCCTATTGATTGTTATGTTAGATAATATCTTGATAAGTTCTCCAAAAACACTTTATTAAAGAAAAGAATTAGTTTGGAAACCGCCATACCTTTATACATAAAGTTCCTGTATTTTAAACGAAATTATGTAGTCCCTAGGAACAATAAATGTTTAATGCATTGTTTTTTTTTTTTTTATAGCAAAAACAAAATGATAATTTGATTAATAAATTAAATTTGAAATAAAGTAAAAAGGATTAGATTTATTGTCAACCTACATTTATCATACATGTATGTAATAGTATAATTTACAAAATAAACAGCCTTCTCATTCTCAAACTTAGCTTTTTGCAATCATGTAAAACACCTTTTTAAATGTATATGTAACATGTGCCTGATAATACACATACTATATTCACCAACATATATTAATGAGAGCTTTAAAACAAGTTAACCAAAATTTGTTTATGTCCATTTGTATATTTAATGTGTGGTTATAATACACATAAATTATATATATACATGACATTTGTGCTTTATAAAACACATGTAAACCATGAGTTTATTAACGTATATGTTACATGTTGTTGACTATACACATGTAAACCATGTGTTCATTAACGTACGTGTAATATGTGGTTGACTATACACATATAAACCATATGTTAATTAATGTACGTGTAACATGTGGTTGACAATACACATGTAAACCTACTTTATTAACTTAGTGTGTATGGTTCACATAATATATGTTACACGTACGTTTCACGTATGTTACACATACGTGATTTCCAAAAAATACGTTTTACGTACGTTATTTGAAACGTATGTCTACACATATGTTATACGTACGTTGTACCACACACGTGAAACGTATGTTTTAATACACGTATGTGATATGTACATTTCACATAGTATAAAGTGTTATGTACAACCATATGTAACACATACGTGGCACAATTAGCAGTGAAGTGGTATACAACAATCTACGTGAAAACCGAATTCAACAAATTAAAATAATCGTCTATAACATGTATAACAAAAACAATAAAAAAAATATTACAGCTAATTTTACCCCTGAAAACGGATTCCTTGAGAGATATTTCATGTTTTCTGTTATGACATGCTGGTAATTTTTCGATTAGTTTCAAACAGTATACTGAGTAGTAAGAAAAATATATATGGAGGGAAACCAAAAACAAAAGTACATTTAAACTCGTATGGGTTCATCGTAAAAATGTAGCTATGTGAAATTTACAAATATAAAACACTTTATATACTAGTATTTGTCTTTACCCTGGATATTTTTTGTTTTTTAATAAAATATCGGTTGTTTGAACGTCATTTGAAAATTTATTGTTTTTTGTTTTTTAATTTTCAACTAAAATTGAAAGAAGCTCCAATTGCAATCAAAAATGTATCAACACAAAAGTAGAGTGTTGGAAGAAAATTGTTCACTAGCAGACATTGTTGTAGACGTTTATAGAACATACAGTATATATCAGTTTCTGTTACAATACGTACTGGATTACTTACAGTTCACGTAAATTGTATAAGTGGCGAAGGCATTGTCCTGTATTGTAGTGATTTTGTTGTAGGAAAGATCTCTACGAAAAGAATAACAGAAATAATGTGTACATAGTCCTTTTACAACATACACCTTTTAAGAATCTTAATTTTCCACAAAATCTATTTTAAAATATTAGATAAATAAATGAGTCTCATTTTCTTTGTAAATTAAAAATTTTTAGAAATATAAATAGAGTTTAATACCCAAAGCTAATTCACTCTGAGGTAGATGCTTGTAGAATAAAGCATGGTTAGCCTATTGTCCCCGATGTTAATGGTTTTCCCGGGGGGAAGGGTGTAGGGGGTAGCGTGGTTAACATGTTAACCTTGTAAGATAGGGTCTTAGTTACAAATAGTGAGTCTATTTAGATAAAAATGTATTTATAAACAACTACTTAAATTAAGAAATAAGAAAAGATTTCTACGAAAGGAATAACAGAAATTAGATGTTGATAGTCATTTTACAATGCATACCCTGACGAATCGTGATCTTCATCAAAATCCATTATTTAAAAAAAAAACGATGAATGAAACACATCATTGTTCAGAGTGGTCCAAGCGTGCATGTACGTGTTTGAGAATTGTTTGATACGTAATATTGATAAGAAATGTCACTTGCATTGATTTTGAAATGTAATTTCTCAAATAAATGAGTTTTATTTTTGTAATTTATAAAATAATAGAATTATAACTACAGTATAATTTCTCTGCATTGCAGTTCATTATTCTTGATAATTTTTTTGTGCATCGATAAAATGTCATTCCTATGAAAATTGCACAATATATAAATGCAAATGTATATGTAACATGTGCCTGATAATACACATACTATATTCATCAACATATATGTAATGAGAGCTTTAGAATACAAGTTAACCAAAATTTGTTTATGTCCTTTTGTATATTTAATGTGTGGTTATAATACACATAAATTATATATATACATGACATTTGTGCTTTATAAAACACATGTAAACCATGAGTTCATTAACGTATATGTTACATGTGGTTACTATACACATGTAAACCATGTGTTCATTAACGTACGTGTAATATTTTACTATCCTTAAACCATATGTTAATTAATGTACGTGTAACATGTGGTTGACAATACACATGTATACCGTACGTTTATTAACTTACGTGTAACGTATGGTTGCACATAATATATGTTACACGTACGTTTCACGTATGTTACACATACGTGATTTCCAAACATACGTTTTACGTACGTTATTTGAAACGTATGTCGTCACACATATGTTATATACGTTGTACCACACACGTGAAACGTATGTTTGTAATACACGTATGTGATATGTACATTTCACATACGTGATACATGTGTTATGTACAACCATATGTAACACATACGTGGCACAATTAGCAGTGAAGTGGTATACAACAATCTACGTAAAAACCAATTCAACAAATTAAAATAATCGTCATAACATGTATAACAAAAACAATAAAAAAAATATTACAGCTAATTTTCCCCCAAAACGGATTCCTTGAGAGATATTTCATGTTTTCTGTTATGAGCATGCTGGTAATTTTTCGATTAGTTTCAAACAGTATACTGAGTAGTAAGAAAAATATATATGGAGGAATCCAAAAAAAAAAGTACATTTAAACTCGTATGGGTTCATCGTAAAGATGTAGCTATGTGAAATTTACAAATATAAAACACTTTATATACTAGTATTTGTCTTTACCATGTGCATATTTTTTGTTCTTTAATAAAATATCGGTTGTTTGAAAGTATTTAAAATTTATTGTTTTTTGTTTTTTTAAATTTTTAACTAAAATTGAAAGAAGCTCCAATTGCAATCAAAAAAGTATCAAAACAAAAGTAGAGTGTTGGAAGAAAATTGTTCATAGCAGACATTGTTGTAGACGTTTATAGAACATACAGTATATATCATTTCTGTTACAATACGTACTGGATTACTTACAGTTCACGTAAATTGTATAAGCTGGCGAAGGCATTGTCCTTATTGTAGTGATTTTGTTTAGGAAAAATTTTACGAAAAGAATAACAGAAATAATGTGTACATAGTCCTTTTACAACATACACCTTTTTAAAAATCTTAATTTTCCACAAAATCTATTTTAAAATATTAGATAAATAAATGAGTTCATTTTCTTTGTAAATTAAAAATTTTTTGAAATATAAATAGAGTTTAATATCCACAGCTAATTACTTGAGGTAGATGCTTGTAGAATAAAGCATGGTTAGCCTATTGTCCCCGATGTTAATGGATTTCCGGGGGGAAGGGTGTAGGGGGTGCGTGGTTAACATGTTAACCTTGTAAGATAGGGTCTTAGTTACAAATAGTGAGTCTATTTAGATAAAAATGTATTTATAAACAACTACTTAAATTAAAAAAACTAAGAAAAGTTTTTCGAAAGGAATAACAGAAATAGATGTAGATAGTCGTTTTACAATATATACCCGACGAATGTGATCTTCATCAAAATTTAAAAAAAAAACGATGAAGGAAACACATCATTGTTCAGAGTGGCCAAGCGTGCATGTACGTGTTTGAGAATTGTTTTATACGAAATTTTATAAAAATGTCACTTGCATTGATTTTGAAATGTAATTTCTCAAATAAATGAGTTTTATTTTTGTAATTTATAAAATAATAGAATTATAACTACAGTATAATTTCTCTGCATTGCAGTTCATTATTCTTGATAATTTTTTTGTGCATCGATAAAATGTCATTCCTATGAAAATTGCACAATATATAAATGCAAATGTATATGTAACATGTGCCTGATAATACACATACTATATTCATCAACATATATGTAATGAGAGCTTTAGAATACAAGTTAACCAAAATTTGTTTATGTCCATTTGTATATTTAATGTGTGGTTATAATACACATAAATTATATATATACATGACATTTGTGCTTTATATAACACATGTAAACCATGAGTTCATTAACGTATATGTTACATGTGGTTACTATACACATGTAAACCATGTGTTCATTAACGTACGTGTAATATGTGGTTGACTATACACATATAAACCATATGTTAATTAATGTACGTGTAACATGTGGTTGACAATACACATGTAAACCGTCGTTTATTAACTTACGTGTAACGTATGGTTGCACATAATATATGTTACACGTACGTTTCACGAGTTACACATACGTGATTTCCAAACATACGTTTTACGTACGTTATTTGAAACGTATGTCGTCACACATATGTTATACGGGTTTTACCACACACGTGAAACGTATGTTTGTAATACACGTATGTGATATTTCATTTCACATACGTGATACATGTGTTATGTACAACCATATGTAACACATACGTGGCACAATTAGCAGTGAAGTGGTATACAACAATCTACGTGAAAACCGAATTCAACAAATTAAAATAATCGTCTATAACATGTATAACAAAAACAATAAAAAAAATATTACAGCAATTTTACCCCAAAACGGA
>NW_026923659.1:0-22447 GCF_032062105.1 Saccostrea cuccullata | reverse complement strand
ACGGGAAAACAACTTTGCATTTGAAGACGTACTTATTCACATGTAAACAGTCGACTGCAGATGAATTCAGAAAGAGCATGTGGCCAAAGGAATACTTATACGAGGGCATTCATACTTATACATTAGCTGTGAGTGCAAAATAAAGCAAATCTGATTTTTGTTCTGCATGCAGATTGTCTATTTTGTAACCTTATTTTTGAATGCAAAATGAGGTGTTCATATTGATAAACTAAAGGTCATTCTATTTATAGGATCTGCTACAAGTGCCCTCAGGTCAGCTGACACAGAGTCTGAAGAAGTCCATTAAGTTTGCCACAAAGCATGTGTATGAGTGTCCCCTGTGTAGTGGGAAGGGGTTCATCTGCGAGCTCTGTCACAATCCTAAAGTCATTTATCCATTCCAGACAGATGATACAATCAGGGTAGGTTTTTTATAATTACAGAGTTATGCCCCTTTATGCAGTTTCTTCATAATTTTGCACAACAAATCCAATTAACCAAAATAAACAAAAAATTTAAACACTGCACCTACCTCAATTAAACTTGTAAATATTTTTTAATTCAGATAAAAGTAGAAAAGTATGGTGGTACATGTACTATAAATTTTTCAGACATAGACTTCCTGTTTTATATTTTCAGTGTACCAAATGTAAGTCTGTGTTCCACAAATCCTGCAAGTCTGATTCCAAGTCCTGTCCCAAATGTGCTCGGAGAAACAAGAGAAAATCACAAACAGGGGACTGCCTGGAGACCCCTGATATCCACGATTATGCTTTTACCCCGCAACTTGTCTTGACAGGAATTTCCTATCTGTCGTTATTGATCAACCTGCTGATATCCAGAGGGGGAAAATTATACATAAATCAGCTGATTTTATTTTACATGTATTAAATACTCATTTTATAACCATGGATCAAAAACATAACATAGCACTGTTTATAAATATTTCAATGAAAAAGTTATTTTAGAAACAAATATACAGTGCCTTTAACATTTTGTACATTTTAAGAGACACATCTAGAGTTAATGGTGGTGTTTTTATTGCACATTTTATTGTAAAAATTTTATTCCTTTGTTCAAATTTTAAATTAATATTTTATTTGTCACATCAGCTTTAGACTAAATTACCTCCATATGTATAGTAAAATTGTTTTAAAATACTTTTACCTAGTCGTGTGCAATCTGAAAGAAATATCCGTAGTATTTTAAACTTTGTTCAGGGTTTGCTTGCCCAGAGAAAATAAAGCAAATGTCACTTGTAACAAGTTTCTTGTAGGTATATTTGATGGGTCAGTAAGGTACACATCTTTAAGGGAAAATCAAGATATCTCAATGAATTAACTCTGTAGTCATCTTTTGAAACCCTTGGCCAATCTTGCATACCTTTAAAATTGCAAGATTAGCTGTGGATTTCCCATGATGCTCTGTAGTGTGAGTAAACTTCTGATTAGCCAGTGCAATATAAAGCAAGTAATTGTCTACTGTGAACAATTCTTTGTTATTAGGTCACCTGAGTCACTCAGGTGACCTATTGCCATCCGTGTTTGTCCGTCGGCGTCCGTCGTCCGTCGTGTGTTAACATTTGAACATTTTCAGCTTCTTCTCTGAAACCGCTAAACCAATTTCAACCAAATTTTGTATACAGCATCTGTGGATGAAGGGGAACAAAAAAAATTGTGAATTTCATGGTCCCTGCCCCCCTGGGGCCTGAGGGGGGGGGCCCAAAAACCATAAAATTAATGCAATCTTTAAAAATTTCTTCTTTACTCCTGGACATCAAGCAGTCAAACTGTTTGCATGATTGTAATCAGCAATGAGTCCTCTACCAAAATTGTGAAATTCATGGCCCTGGGGTTAGGGGTTCTAGTGCTAGGGCGGGGCAAATAAGTAGGTAGTGAAAATGCATTATTTCTTTGAAAATCTTCTTCTCTGCTCCTGGGTATTAAATAAACCAACTAAGTACATAGTTATGATGAGCAAGAGTGCCTCTACCAAAATTGTGAATTTTATGGCCCCAGGGCGGGGTTCTGGTGTCAGGGGGGGGCTCATTATTATATAGTGAAAATACATGAATTCTTTGAAAATCTTCTTCTCTGCTCCTGGGTATTAAATAAACTAACTAAGTGATATAGTGATGATAAGCAAGAGTGCCTCTACCAAAATTGTGAATTTTATGGCCCCGGGGTGGGGGTTTTTGTTTTAGTGTGGGGCTCTAATGATTATATAGTAAATCATAATTTCTTTGAACATTTACCCTTTTCTCCTGGTTAATAGGTAATGATTAATTACATTTTTAAAGGGCCCAGGATTTATTTTGTTTTCATTTTTACAAACCTTCTGCTCAAGGTTTTAAATTTTTCAGAAAAAAATAAAAAAAAAATTTCCGATGTCAAATTTGAGTCGGGATGAATTTCAAATTTACGAACTCGCACTTCCGGTTTTACATAAAAAGCTAGATCTGAGAAGATAGCTTGGTTTAGTGTAAAATTCATCAAAAGGGTGCCATTCAAAACGTTTACCCTTTCAAAGGACAAATAAAATGCTCGACTTTGTTGCACAATGACATGCTGGTGAGATAATTATGTATTTGTTTCAAAAGTATCTGTCTGTAAATTATAGGGATTCAATTTTATTTGGAAGCTTAGTTGAATAGTCGGATGCTTTAGCCAACGATAGTCGAATATTCGTTTAATTTTAATTATTTTTTCATAGCATTTTCACTGTTTGTCTTTTACTGACTAGTTTAAATATTTAATCCCCCCAAAATTTCAAAAAATTTCTGAATTGTTAACATGTACATAGTACAATAAAAACTGTACATCAATATGTACATGTACCCAGTGTATTTAATTTCAAAATTAATATATTAGCTGCACATTTTATCTAAATGCAGAATATCAAACGCTCGTTTTTGCCCTTTTCTTTACATAACGGTAGTACATGTCCCCCATAATTGAGGCCAATTTCTACGTGTCTGTCAATTATCTTTAAGGTAAACAATTAAAGCGTGTCTCTTATAAAAAAAAGAGAGGGCGAGATTTGGGATAAATTTTCATTATGAAATTTTTGCAAACAATCAATGATTGTGTGAAATTAATATCAGAAGAAGAAAACACGGTTTAATTAATTCAAAATGCCCCCCAGTTGACATGTATTTACAATTATGTAATAGCTTTTTAAATTTTTCTTTCTGAATAGTTGAATCACATCAGATCTTAGTTAGGATCTACAAAACTAAACAATTGCCCTCTCCATTTAAAACAGTAAGAGGAACAATCATTAATACCGAAATCTGGAAATTTTTACGTCAATTTTATTTTGCGAATCTGGGTCAAAATGCTATTGATTAATTTTTGTGTTTCAAAATTTTGCGAATGACCACTTCTTTGTTTACATTTTCTTATTGTTGAATTATTTTTAGAAAAATATTTTTGCGAATGCCATGAATTCGTAAATTTGCTAAAAATTTATCTGACAGAAAATTTTCGAGATTTACGGTAATCATGTTTGTAGTTTTTCTATCCCTACATCTAGCTTTTTTTTCAATTTTGCGGAGAACTTACTTTAGGACAATTTCACTTGAAGACTGTGTATATGTTTGACTGATTCGGCATATGATACATCATGTTTAATGTTACACTGCGCTGCAGAATAAAAGTTCATATTCACATAACCTTGATATCACTGTTTACTTTTTTAAAGCTATACCGAAACTGTAGATTTTGAAGACATGTTTGCCGAACATACATCGACGTACAAACAATATCCTTTGAACAGTCATACCTTACCCTTAATTTTACATATGAAAATATTGATCTGTAAATAAATGAAATGGGCAAATATAAGTTTATTGCCTTGAATTCAAAATTACTTTGATGAAACACATTTTTAACGAATAATCGACTAAAGAAATTTTAGTCGATAGTCGGTATAATCGAACGATAGTTGAGTACTCAAATATTCGTTGACATCCCTAGTAAATTATTTTCCTTCCCCAGGTTTTAAACTGCCCGTGGTAGCTATTGCATATTGCCAGCGACATTGTTTAGGTCTCTGTTTAGCTTACAGTATCATTCTTCAGAAAAGGGTTGCTTATGCATCAGATGTAATGAATAAAACTATGGGAGAAGTTAAGTCCATTTGAGGAAGAAATAAACAATAACCTGAAGAAATAAAAAAAAAATTCAACTATTAAAAGGCAAGAATAATTATATACAAATATATACAGGCATGTAGTATCATTTGTATCAGCCAGAAAAATTATTTCACACTTAATTGAAAAATGTTCACCCTACTCCCCAATACTCCCTGTCTGTTTTATGATAGGAATTATAATTTAAGGCATCAAGTAAATTTTAGAACAATGTCTACACATTCACCTAACACATATTAAAAAAATGTAGTTATATTGAAAGACTTTTAAAGAATTGATTTTTTAAAATATATTTTGATCAACATCACAAAATTTATATAATTGGCCCAAACTGGCAGATGATGAAATAAGCAATTAAATGTTCTACTTTCCTATTTGTAAGCATTATGTGTCCAGTGGTAAGGAGCCTATTAGGATAGCATAAAGAAGAATGTACAAATGTTAATAATTCATTTATCAAATTTTTTTTTTACTTCCTTCTCCTTCGGGACTTTTTTATTCTCATGTTCATAACTAAACCTAAATATAAAAAAATGCTGGCCTTATAATGAAGAAAGGGGCCTCTTTCAAAATAGATAATTTCAGGGCCGCTGGGTCAGGGGTACCATGGGGTACTTTGACTAAAAATAAATTAATGCTTTGAAATCTGACTTTTGATAAGCAATGTGCCTCTTTCAAAATTTGTGAATTTCATGGCTTTTGGATTAAAACAGGAACCAAATACAATCGCTGGAAAGTTGTTACATGGTACTCAGGTGACCTATAAGGCCCGTGGGCCTCTTGTTTTTATTATAAATATATATAAATAAACATTTTTGTATTTATTTTTTGTAGTGTTTTTAATTTGAGAAGACTTTTCAGTAAACCATTTACAAGTCTTATTTTCTAGTATAATTCTTACAGAATGTCATGAGCTCATAAACATATGTGATACAAATGCTCATTATTAAAATCTTGTCTCTTAAATAAGAAAGAAAAGCTATGTCAACTTCCTGAGTATGAACGACGCTGGGGTTTCCTATGCCCCGCCATGAATATGGCTGGGGCATATAGTGTTTGTCATGTCTGTCCTTCTGTCCTTCCGTCTGTCCTTCCATCACACTTTGCATTTAGCTCTGTTCAAAGCTTAGTTTCAAAGAAACTATCCAAGATATTTTCATCAAACTTCACATCCTGATAGATATTGATGAGAGCTTTGCAACTGCATCAACAATTTTTGGCCTTGACCTTTCCTTTGACCTTGACCTCACTTTTCTTAAATTAGTGTTTAGCTTAGTTTTAAACATACTGTTCAAGATGGTACTATCAAACATCACAAGTTAATACATACTGATGAGAGCTATGCAACTGCATCACCATTTTTAACCTTGACCTTTCCTTTGACCTCTTGACCTCGCTTTTATCAAGTAAGTGCTTTGCTCAGTTTTAAAGGTACCATTCAAGATAGTGTTATCAAACTTTATATACTGATACATACTGAAGAGACCTATTTAACTACATCAACATATTTGACCTCGACATTTCCTTTGACCTTGACCTCACTTTTCTTAAATTAATGTTTAACTCAATTTTTAAGAAACCATCCAAGATATTTTTATCAAACTTCATTAGCTGATAAATACCGGTACTGATGAGGGTTATTCAACTGCATCAACATTTTGACCTTGACCTTTCCTTTTGACCTCACTTTTCCTAAATCAGTGTCAAACTTCATATGCTGATATATACTGATGTAAGCAAATTGCCATACACCATACTGGTGTAGCATGGGCTTGTGTTTGTAAAATTATTAATGTCTCATAATGTTTAAAGCTGACATGAACTCTTAAAAAGGCATCATTTTTCATCTTTGTACGACTTACTTCATTCCTGTACGCCTTTGTCCGCCATATTTCTTCGATTCCGCCATATTTACTTGAAAATTTTTTGGCCACCTGTACCTGTTATATAAAGCCTGGTGCATTTGTTTCACTTGAGTGATTTTCTAGCCTGGCTGTCGACATGTACACATCTCTGATTGCATAGTTGTCATAAATCCATAAACTGACCAAATACATGTTTTAAAAGTTAAGAAAAACTAGAACTATACTGAAAAGTAAATTATTTCTGAATGCATTTGCTGCAATTTAGAAAAAATAACACGTAAAACAGCAAAAGCCGTTTGGATATGCACGCATGCAGGTCGAGAATACGCATCGAACGCAATGATAAAGATATTTACCTGAATACTGCTATCGTTACAGGGATGTGCACATGTCGAAAGAAATATCCTATTTTACTTTTATTGAAATATGCATCTCAGAATTCATGTAATCCATTGCTAACTGAACTGGAAAAAATTGTCACCACATAGCACTTGGACACACGTGGTCCACGACGATAGTCTATTTGGTCAGGGGAAATTTCAAAGGTGGAAAGCTTACTGGTATTTTGGTTGACTGAAAAAGTGCATTTTTTTCTCAAAAATAAATATTACTCTTGTCTGTATATGTAAATGTAAACAAAATCTTTAGACATGGCTTAATTACATTAAATTTATTTTTTATAGCATGCAACGTCACGAATCATTCATCCTTTGACGAGATTCTCCCGTGAAAGGGGGGGGGTAAAAAAAAATGCATAACGCTCTCTGAAAAAGATCGGATTTTTTTTACGATCAAATATTTTCATTATAAATAGTGTGTATTGGCTTTATTTATTTATTTTTTTTTAAACAAAGACCTTATATAACTTGATTTAAAACTTATTTTCATAATTTTATACACAATAAACGAGGTTGATTCTATGGTACATGAATAATCAAAATAGAATTCATTGGCGGATACAGAGGTGGAGTGGGGTTCCAGGGATTGGAACCCCCGGCCTTTATTTTTGTACACACATACAGAGAGAGAGAGAGAGAGAGAGAGAGAGAGAGAGAATGTTTTTCTGTAATATAGAGTATAGATATTTATACGTCTAACAATATGAATAATTTGAAGAAATAAAAAAAAAAATCTCTGTCCTTTCAGATCTCTAGATCTGTAGATTTTCGCGGATTTGCTTTCCTCCGCATACCTTCAATCATTTTTCAATCAACTATTTGAATCTCTTCACCATTTTACAACAGTATACAAAAGTCACAAAAATATATAGGTGATTTTATACATAACAGTAGATCTATAAAGCATGCGTGAATAAGAAACTAAACAAAAAAATTGTACGTTGCTATAAATGTGAAGTATGGGAATTTAGGCGGGGGGCATATTTTATTTTTTTTCTTTATAAACGAGCACAATTTTCTCAGAAAACAGTGTTTATTGTTATTCATAATGTGTTTAGAATTAATCACATTCTGAAATTTTATGCTTTTTCTGAAAGTGGCGAGCTGCACTTTAGTATGTAATGAAACTCACCTCTGAGTTCTTTTGAATTACAATGGGGACAAATTCTATCTTGTCTTGGTAACCCTGTCTAAGGGCTTCGACCACCCTCAAGTAACATGCAAGGAAGATTCCAGCGAACTTTTTTACCATTTTTGGACCATTTTCAGAAGTAACTAACTTTAAGAAGTATGCATGAAATATTTCGATTCGGTAAAGATAAAGGTTTAAAATGTTCCCGTAGTATGCAGATGAAGGAGGGGGGGCTCACTTTTTCTGAGGATAATCTTTGCTGCAGTTTTAAATAAATTAAAATTTTGATTTGGAAGCTCCCTCCACATTTTTGTTTGCAGGAAAATACGCAGATTCAAGCTTTCAAAAGTAATGTACTGAACAGAAAAGTTACAGGAAGCCTCCTTTATCCCCTACCGAAAAGGATTGTATAGAGTGTGGTGCATAGGATTTTTTGTTTTGTTTTGTTTTTTGTGTTTGTTTTGTTTTGTTTTGTTTTTTTTTTTTTGTCAACTGATTTTGGAGGTCCCCCATCAATATAAATTGAAGTGGCTGTGTTGTGATTCTACGCATGAGTGCCATGAGTGCGCGGATCTAGAGGGGGTTAGGACCCCCCCCCCCCCCTGGGATTTGCAAGGTTATTAAATTTATTTACTAAAGCAAGAAAAAAAGTTACGTAGGAAACGCAGACTCCCTGGTAAACGCGAATTTGTATTAAACTGGTATGAAAAGTCTAAGGCTTGAAGCATTATAAGTCATCGGCTACCCCCCCCCCTACCCCGAAATAGGTTTTGAAGTTTGGGCATGTCAAGAAATATTTGGTTTGGATATAAATTATTAATAGTCGAAGCATATAGGAAGGGAAAGCAAACTGCCGATGAGAGTTCCACATTCTACCAAAAATTAGCTTTTTTATACCTCTTGTCTAAATAATTTTTGTCCAGATTCCTTACCTGAGAAGGTACATGTATTTGAGAAAGTTCCCAATGTTCCCATTCTTATGATGTAGACTTCACGTTTACATGTATTTCCTTTCAATTTCGGCGTTTAGGTTTATTTTATTGTCAAAAGTAAAATTATCATTTCAATTTTTGAACAAGTTTCGACATCCCCGCCTGACAAAAAAAAATCTTTGATCTGTCCCAAGATCTAATAAATGGTACAGCACAAAATACATGTGATTTTTATATCTATTATTGCGCTTACAGATGGTTACAGGAGGAGAGAGAGCGAGAGAGTTCAATGAATAAAAGAGTAATCAAAAATTATCTGTATTCCACCAGGTTTCAAGTTTCCCTACCAAGGTTTTTAAAAGTATCTCCCAAATATTGCAACAGAAATTATTTTTATTTCTAAAAAAAACTAGACTGTCAGACAGGGATACTGAAATCTTGAAAGACTTCCTGTAATAATTATAAAACAGCCACATTCCGCAAAAATGTTCATACTTTGTGGTCGGAGTGAGGCAATAAAAAATCTTCAAAAATGGAATTGGCAGAAATGTCTGTCTTCCAAAATATTTAGGTAACGGTCATGTCAATATTTGGCCCCCCCCCCTTTAAAAATACAAATGCCTCAATATCAGTCTAAAAGGGGGATTTTTTCCGCGTGTGTGTTAAAGAACGTACAGATGTACACATAAACTTTTGTATTCTGGTTAAATGTTTTTAAGTCTTGAACTAAATGTTTACCGTTTATCAAATTACTTGCTTTAGATTTGAGATTAGTACTAAAATAATGAGTTGTAATTGACAAATGAATTTTGCGATGCAAAACAACTGCAGACTAAATAAAGAATGTTTATTAGAACTAGATAGACAGTTTTCAGTTATACCTTGTGAAGCCATTATAATTATACTTTAGACCCCCCCCCCATTTCAGCCGCGCAAATACCACTCTTTTCCACTTGTGATATTTTCCCTGACCAAAATCTGATCAGCACGGACTATGTGTATCGACGCGCTAGACTGTAGGAGTAGATACAGTGTGTTTATTGAGTTTTTATGGAGTTTATTTCTTTTTTGTGATGCATATTTCAATAAATGGAATTCAGGGTGTATATCACTTGACTTGTGCACATCTTCGAACCGATGCAGTGATCTTATTACCAGGTATGGGTACGTTTACAGCGTTCGACGCGTTTTCTCGACATGCATCAAAGTCTGCATAAAACCTGCAAATCAAAGACGCTGATTGTTTTGTTCCATTCAAATAATAATAATTTCAAAGTGTGTTTACGGGTTTTAGTGCTTTTTATTTCATGTTTATTCTGCATAAATTGGCGCAGTGTAAAAATGCGTACTCGTGCAACTAAATCTTTCTTTCAAACTTGCATTTTCTTTCTTTTTTTATTACATTTGATTCAAATCTATAATTATTCAGAAATATGATTATTATGTTGTGTGGTTTTGAAATGTCTTGATCAACCCATGTGTTTTCAAATGTTTTACCATCGGAGATGTGCACAAGTCGATAGCCAAGCCAAAAAATCATTCAAGTGTAACGAGGGCATTCGGGTATATATCGTTACAATAAGACAAGGTATTAAAGAATATGGCGGAATACGGCTATAGTTGGTATGAAACAAGTCGTACATAGATGAAAAAGTTGCGTGTTTAAGAATTCATGTCAGCTTTAATTTGTATATGCAGTGCGTCACACTGCCCAAGGCTTTAGGTAAAGGTCTAATTTTGACCAGTTGTGAACCCCTCTCATACCCAAGAACAAAAACGCTGTATAAAAGTTCGAATTCGATCGCTTTAGAAAAAAATCTTATTTAAAAAAATCTTTATTTTTTTCTTTATAAAAATAAAACTCAAGTAATTGAAATGTATTTAATTACATTTGTCAAAGTAATTGAAAGTAATTAATTACATTTGAAAAAATCAATGTACTTATAATTGCAAGTAATTGACAAAATTATCAATGTATTTGAAAGTAATTAATAATTACATTTCAAAGTAATTGACCCCAAGCCTGTTTTAAAGCAATTCAACTGCATCAACATTTTTGACCTTGACCTTTCATTTGACCTTGACCTTACTTTTATCAAATTGTGTAAGTCAGTTTTAAAGAAACCATTCATCAAACTTCATATGTTGATACAAATTGATGAGAGATATTCAACTGCATCAACATTTTTGACTTTCCTTTGACCTCACTTTTCCTAAATTAGTGTCAAACTTCATATGCTAATACATATTGATGTAAGCAATTCAACTGCATCAACATTTTCGACCTTGATTTTTATTTGACCTTGACCTCAACTTTATCAAATTGGTTTCAAGTCAGTTTTAAGTAAATCGTTCACAATATTTTTTTCAACTTCAAATGCTGATAAGAGCTTTTCAATTGCATCAATATTTTTTGACCTTGGCATTTCCTTTGACCTTGACCTCACTTCAAAGAAATTAGTGTCAAACTTCATATGCTGATACATACTAATGTAAGCAATTCAACTGCATCACTATTCAAGATATTCTGATCAAATTTCATACACTTATACAAATTTTCATGTTGCATTACTAGTATACCCTCGGCAAGGCATTCATGTCCTATGGACATATTTCTAGTTCATATTTTAGGGTAAGAAGTGTCCATGCTAAATAGCATAGATGTATTTTATAAAACTGAAATGCTGTTAGCATTATGAACTATTTTGAAAAACTGTATTTACAAAAGACAAAGTATCGAGCAAAAATATACATGTAATGTATATGTAAAATTTCAAATTCGTAACTCTACAGTTCTTGTGGAGTTGAGCAACAGGGATTGCCAGACAGACACCTCATAATCATGGTCCCTGAGTGCCTCTGCTCCACGGGTGACAAAAGGACTCCCAACACTAGCACAATACAGATTTTATTTTTTTTTTTAAGATCTCATAAGGTAACAAAGTCACATAAAATACATGTCAGGAAAATAGTAAACAGTTACTTTCTGAACAGAAACTCGGCCTGTCCTGTCACAGTTGATTAACATTAAAAGATGTCTTTCTCACATGAAATAAAATGACACATGAAAGGAATTGTCTCCCTTTCTCAACCTTATTCACATTTTTGGTCAGATGCAGTAGGCAGTAGCAAGGCTCAGCATAAAATATAAAATCACTAAAAGTGTCATCTACTCAGTAAAATGTTGATGATTTTATATCAGTTTGTATGAAGACGATAGCTTTGACTTGATGAATGGGAGATTCTCTCTAACTGCCAATCTTCTCCACTTCTTCTATGTCATCTGCATCTAATTTCTTGATTTCACGCCCTACATTGAAAAAGAAATAAAGATTTAAAACTTATTCACAAGTGTAGGTAGCCTTAAAATCCTAAGAGAGCCATATCTATTATTCAGTAAGATGTATCTACATAAATACCTCCGTCTTAAAAACACAAAATGAAGAATTCAGTGTATAGATTTAGGGAAACAAAATCTACTGAAAATCTATAACTGTACAGAAATAATACAATTACCAAAGTATCTCTCAATTGCTTTCATTGTTTGAAATGTCCTCTGACCATCCACCATGTTTATTGCTAAGCCCTTTTTGCCAAAACGACCCGTTCGTCCAATCCGATGGAGGTAGGTCTCAAAGTCAGGTTTGTTTTCTGGGGGCGGAGTTAGGGGAAGGTCAAAGTTCACCACAACTGTCACTTGTTCCACATCAATACCTGTAATGAAAATAAAAGAGAATCTGTCATTTCTCCTCTCAAGAATACTAGTAAAGGTCACACTGAGAAAGAAATCTGAGAAAGGAAGGTTAACTTTATGTTGATTATTTACTTAAATGTCACTGCACATCCATTCCATGTACCAAAATGCACAATGCACGAATCTTTTATTAATTTATCTGTATTTTTAAAACAAGAGGCCCAAGGGCCTTGAATCGCTCTTCTGATAAATTGTACAATCTATCACTTCTATTAGAAGCCTCCAACTCTATTAGTATCATAAGACCCAAAATGCATCAACTTACAAAGTTTGATAATATTTAGCCAGTTAAGACTGAAGATATTATAATATAATTATCAAATACCATAAGTAGGTCAAAGTGACCTACCTTTTGATTGGAATTTTCTGAGGACTCAAGATACATTAATTGACAAAGACTCATGATTCTAATTAAATAAGTACCTGAGATATTCAAAAGTAGGTCACCATGACCTACTTTTTGGTCAACATTCTCTGAAAACCCAAGATGCATCATCTGACAAAGTTTGACAATTCTAAGCCAATTCTAAGCCAATTAGTTCCAGAGATAATTAAAATATAGCCATCAAATGTCAAAAGTAGGTCACGGTGACCTACTTTTTGGACGACGTTATCCAAACATCCAAGATGCCTAAACTGAGAAAATTTGCTGATTCTAAGCCAATAAGTACCTGAGATATTCAAAAGTAGGTCACCGTGACCTACTTCTTGTTGGACATTCAATGTAACCGTAAGATGCCTCAACTGACAAAGTTTGATGATTCCGAGCCAATAAGTACCAGATATAATCAAATATAGCCAAAAAATGTCAAAAGTAGGTCACAGTGACCTACTTTTTGGTCGACGTTCCCCGAAACCCAAGGTGCCTAAACTGACAAAGTTTGATGATTCTAAGCTAATATGTACCTGAGATATTCAAAAGTAGATCACTGTGACCTACTTTTTGGTCGACATTCTCCGAAAACCCAAGATGCATCATCTGACAAAGTTTGATGATTTTAGGTCAATAAGTAGCAGAGATACTTAATTATAGCCACAAAATGTCAAAAGTAGGTCACTATGACCCAAGATGCATCAACTCACAAAGTTTGATGATTCTAAGCCAATAAGTACCGGAGATACTTAAATAAAGCCATAAAATGTCAAAAGTAGGTCACCATGACCTACTTTTTGGTCGTCACTCTCCGAAAACTAAATATGCATCCACTCACAAAGTTTTATGATTCTAAGCCAATAAATGCCTAAGATACTGAAATATAGCCATAAAATGTCGAAAGTAGGTCATCGTGACCTACATTTTGGTTGACATTTTTCAAAGACCCAAGATGCATCTACTGACCAAGTTTGATGATCGTAGGTCTGAAGGTAATCAAAATATGCATTTTAAACAATTTGAAAACAAATGTCGGCAAAATTTAAAAAGTAGGTCACAGTGACCTACTTTGTTATAAAAATGTTTTAAGGTCCCTAGATGCATCAAAGTACAAGATTTGATGATTCTAAACCTCCCAGTGTCTGAAATAATGGGATTTAATGTTTTTAAAAGGATAAGTCATAAAGTTCAAAAGTAGGTCACAGTGACCTACTTTTAAGTTGACATTGTTCAAGGACCCAAGATGCATCAACTGACAAAGTTTGATGATCATAGGCCTTAAAGTGTCCAAAATATGCCTTCAAATCAATTTGAAAACAAATCCCCACAAAATTTAAAAAGTAGGTCACCATGACCTACTTTTGAGTTAACATGATGTGAAGTCATAAGATGCATCAACTTACCAGATTTGATGATTCTAGTCCTTATAGTAAGAAAAATATACACGTTTTTATTAATTGTAAATTTAGGTCAACTTTGAAGTGACCTTGAGACCACGCCCTTTGCCCAAGGGTCATGCCTTGAACAATTTTTAATCTTCAACATATCCTGATCCTTGTATGTAAGTTTGGTGAAAATCTGCCTGGTGGTTCTGGAGAAGAAGATTTTTTAGCAACCAGTACTTTTGGTTTCATTTTCCTGATTATCTCCCCTTGTTTTAGGGTCCCAACCCTTATTTTAGTATAAATGGTAGCCCTTGGGCCAAGGATACCCTGTGACAAATTTGGTACTGATTGGCCAAGGGGTTCTTATGGCCCATATTCTAAAAAGTTAACGCACACCGCACAACGCACAAATGGCCATAGCATTAGCTCTTTGAGCCTTTGGCTCAGAAGAGCTAAAAATGTGCTTTAGATTTTATGTATTCTTTTACGGTGTTAACTACACTCAATTAAATCCTCCACAATAGCTACCACTCACCCCTAGCTGTGACGTTTGTGGTGATGAGTACTTTCTCTTTGGCCTCTTTAAAGCGGTTGATGATGGCCGCCCTTTGTTCTATTGACAATTCTCCACTCAGGAGACCTACAGCGTGCCCTTCCTTTGTCATCTTCTCTGCCAACCAAGCTGCTGTTCTTCTTGTCTGTATAAGACACAAGTTTTATACAACTGAGTTATAAAAAGCAGCTACTGAATTTAAAATATCATCATGATGTACTGTAGATCCTTTTTTTATCATGAAAGGACTCTTTAACATCAAATAATAAGAATAATAGTTCAGAAATGGACGGTTGATCAAAAGTTTATTCATAAATTTCTGCACTATAAAAATAAAAGCAAGTAAATTTATTTTGTGAGTGGTGCTTCTTGTGAAATTAGGGAATAATTAAATCCATGTGCATATTTTTGAATCTACAGTTTAATAGAGAAGTATCTTGTCATCAGTGGGGCTAAGTCTTTGAAGAATATTAACGTATTAAATGTCTTATTTCTATTTAATATCTTTTATAAATTTTCACGTGCGCCTACATGTACCCATTCAATACTTTGAAAGTTATTTTTGTAAAATACAGTGTACTTTGAAACTGTTGCATTACATCCTATAGAAAATTGAAAAGACTTTTAAAATTTTTTTCAAGTTAATAAAAAAATTTTAATTCAAATTTCAGATATCCCAATTTGCATTTTGAGAATTTTATATGGTGAGTTTTGAATCAGGCTGTGTTTGACTGTATTGTTTTAAATGTTTTTGCTAAAAGAATGACAAAACAATTACTGTTGACTTGTTTTATGATCTGGCAAAAATTCATGCAATAACTAAAAGTTGTGTCATAATTCATTATGTTTGTGTCATAATTCATTATTTTTTATCATAATTCCTTTTAAATAAGTACCTTGTCCCAGTGTTAGGTTAAATAATTCATATATAATAACAGTCACAGGTGTTTACAATTTGTTTACCTATAAATGAAATGAAATCATTTCTTTATTACCTACTAAATGTTAATGATTTTGATTGGGCTTCCCATATCCAGTGCATTTTTACAGTAAAAACAGATTGAGGTGTAGTACAGGTTTACAAACTAAACAACATTGCCAAGTCTAGTACAAACAAAGCTAAAAAAGACAGTCTAATTGACAACACCTGTACATTAAGAATAAATCACAATTTCAATATCTGAATATTTATCCTTTACAGGCCTTACAGATAGCAGTACTCACAGCACAGAATATCATAGACTGTCCTATTGATATAGAGCCGAGAAATGTTCAGATAAGGCCTGGAACTTGCCCTCCTGGTCGGCACACCATGCAGTACTGTTTGATATTGTCCAGACACTGCTCCTCCCGCCGGAGTCTGAATCACAATGGGGTTGTTAGGAATCACAGCCTGCGCAAATCTCATCACTCTCATCCTCGTACGTCAGAAAATAATAACATCTGACAGTCCTTCCCTATCCCTGAATAAAAAAAAAACGTCAATTCTTGAAGTAATTCCCTGAAATTTTTAAGATGATGTATATGTTTTTTATTTAAAGACCCATCAATTTAAATGATAAGGACATACTGTAGACAGGGTTATTTTCGCCCCGCTTTATTTTCGACCTGTTCACACTTGCAAACAATTTTTCCCTGTCTTTAAATTCGCCCAAGTCACACTTTTGTTTAAGAAATTATACTGTAATTCTTTGAATTCTTCCCGTTTTAAATTCACCCAGGGTTAGGGCAAAAAGGCGCGAAAATAAAACAGGGGTGGGGGCGAAATTTTCCCTGCATACAGTATCAACCTCACACTAGGTCATCCCACTGACCTTTGGATTCTGATGGACTAAGTTTGACCACCTTGTGTTGCAATCATAACATCTGCTTCATCTAAGACAAAAACTTTGATCTTTTTGAGGTCAAAGAAGCGGAATTTCAGGGCCCAGTCACACACTGTCCCCGGGGTCCCAATGATCAAATGGCCATATAGTTTTGTCCCTCTACTCACTGTAAATTGAGAATTTAATTCTATATATGTTTGGTTTTCTTTGATGATGTTTAATGAAGAGTATTATGAAACAAAATTAATGAGTTGATATTTGAAAAGTTAATTAAATCTTCTAACATTCTCTCCTCTAATGGCATATTCAATTTTCAGATCTGTCATGAACTTTCCCATCTCTTCCACATTTTTGCCGATTTGCAGAGCTAAACATAAGTAGGTGCTATACACAGACACTGCAAGGAAAAAAAATCAATATTGCAATAGTCTTCCAAATAAAGTATAAAAGCATCATCCTCAAAGGCTCAAATTGTAATAAGTGGAACTGATTTAAAAAAAAAAAAAGTGAGACAAATATCACAAGCAAATGTTCCTGAATGGCTTGTTGCATTACATTTTTTTAAATTCCATTAACATTACGCAAATATCAATGCCCTTCTTCTAACAGTTGGAGATGTTGTATAATAGACAAAATGTAGGCCTAGATCAGAAAAAGTAGGTTCTCACTCTCTTGGAGGTCAAAGAACCTATTTCATATCCAGTTCAACTTAATAAAGAGAGTTATTCATCTGCTAAAATTAAAAGCCCAGCTTCTTGAGTTCAAAAGATAGTTCTTACTATAATTTCAAGGTCCTGATTGCTGCAGTTTAGAAGACAGACTGACAAGAAGAGTGCAAAAAGGTGAACCTTAAGTGTCAATCCACTAAAGCTCTGGAAGCTTCAAGCATTACTCTCACATCACTTTTTTGGGGGATTTGGACTAGGGCCATTAAAATTGGGGTCTTTTAGAGAATTTTTTGAGAAATCATTAAACTGATTACTATTAAAATCATAAAATTCTAGATTTTTAATGTTTGTTATGAACTTAGTGTATGTTTAGAAAAATTGGCATGCTCAAAATTTAGCCAAATAACTGAGTACATGTAATTAGTTGGTATATTTATGAATAAGCACTACATACTACCTGGTAATGTGTCATATACTGTACTTATAAATGATTTCTTAGTGGTAATCAAAAATAGCACATTGTTGTCTGTACCAAATTTGCTAAAATATGAATCCCATTTTTTAAGCACTTTTAAGTAACAGCTTCAAATCTGTTCAAATGAGAGACACAACCTTTAACTTTAACCACACATGTTTATTCGTCCTCGTAATTCATATACAAGATACTGTAGATTCCTTATTTTTTACGAGTACTTATTATCGCAAAAGGCCTCTTCAACGTCAAATTGTGAGAACAATAATTCGCGAATAGGCAGTTCATCAAGAGATTTTACAATGGTACAAACACTTTAAACATAAAAGCAAGTAATTTTATTTCGCGAGTGCTGCTTCTTGTGAAATTACGCGATGAAAAATTCCATGCGTATGTTTAGGAATTTACAGTACCAAGGGCTTCAACAGTTACATGAGTATAAAGCAACAATGTAAATTGTCCAGTAAAGTATATAATAAAAACTAAAGAAAAAACTAGATGAAGAATTGTTGCCCAAAAATGGGGAAAAAACAGAACAATCAGGAATTGACAAGATAATCTAGTAGTCAGCACCAATTGATAAAGTAAATCTATTAACTTGTCTGTACTTTACAATTACATTCATGATTCCCCTTTATCACTATCACCAGACTAAAGAAAAGAGCAGTAGGGTGAATTCACCATGCATCGGATACCCTTGTACTTCAACAAGTTCTAGCGATATCGCTACCGACAGAAAATTATCAAAATGGAGTTTAACATTTAGTTTGTGATTAAAATATCAACTTGGGACACAATTATATGCCCTTTATTTAGAAAATATCCTCAAAAATCGAGTTTTTAGGAATAACTCAAAATTCACCATGGATCGGACATTGTTTACCATGCATCGGACAGACGGTATTTTGACTGGATAAATATCATACCTTTATTAAAGTGCTTTAAAATCCTTGATATGGATATATTTTTATCTTTTATCTAAGAATTAACCCTCAATTTAAATCTAATTGACGATATCGTTGCACAAATGTAGAACGATTCAAGAGACCTCACTCTGCCTTAAAAATGCTTTAAGATGCTTTTAATGCGGTAATTCGGCCTTTTCTCATGGTTTATCATACTCTGGTTTGTAGAAATAAATTGAGTCAAATTCCAGACGTCATACATCGATAACCTGTATTTTGACTGAAAATATAGAGTTTTTATTTTCCTTTTCCGCAAAAAACAGCTATCAGCTGGGTTCTGTATGAAAATGGTAGTGCTTACCTTTGCATCGGAAAGTGTCCGATGCATGGTTCCGATGTACGGAGAAATGAAAATACTAGTGAAAACCAGCTTTTAAAAGAATTATACGAACATTGAAGTGAAATTTCTTTAAAATTTATGTAAAATTATCAATCTTTGACTTTATTCACCAAAGTCTGCCTCGTTCCGTTGAAGTCGAATTTTAAGAACGATAACTCTAAAAATCGCAAAATCTTAAATTCCTGGTTGTTCCCCTTTGATGATGTAAAATATGACGTAACTTCAAGGCCATTTCGGGGTATTTTTATCACAACATGATAATAACAATCGGTATCATTAAAAAATTTAAGTCTTCAGCTTCAAGACAGAAACAAATAAATACACGGAACTCTTAAGTTGAAAGAGAGTTTATTGTCTAAAGTTGTCCGATGCAAGGTATGTGTCCGATGCATGGTGAATTCACCCTACTTGAGCATGAAAAACTGTATATAGCTAAAAGTTTACCCAGCACAATCCCTCTCCTGTTGGGTCTCTCATAGTCTTTGAATAATATACAATGTTTAAAATGTGAGATTGGAGATACATGTGGATAGTGGAGGCTGATTTTACCTGTGGATAGTGGACATTGGTGTCTACTCGACTAAGCATGGTCAAGACAAAGGCTGCTGTTTTTCCTGTTCCACTCTGACTCTGAGCAATCATGTTTACAGGACTGTTAAAAAATTTCAAATGATCAAGGCATAATAAAAATTATGCAACAATCAAATTTCAAAAACTCGCAAACTCAAAATTTTTTTTTTTTAACTTGCATTGATATATGAACACAATGATTCATTACCTTAAACTTCAATTACAAAAATAAAGAAATTTGTAAACTTACGGATCAGCTAAAAGTACAGGTAGAGCAGTTTCCTGGATTTTTGATGGTGTGTTGTATCCCATACTGTAAATTCCATCTAAGAGCTCCTTTTTCCTTTTAATAGATGAAAAAGACAAACATTTTGAACTGATAGCTAAAAATCCTCTAATTTTAAATTCTACTAGAAAATTAATATTTTTCAAGATTTCTATTACAATCAGATTCTGAATGACGTAATCAGACTCACAAGTTTAAAGCCTCGAATGACTTGACAGAGTAGAGTGGGGAATTGGGGTCCTTTTGTAAACTTCTAGGTTTGCCTTGGAGGATACAAGCTTTGAATGGACCAACTTTCTAAGGAGGGAGGCCTCTTCTTTTGTTGTTCCTGTAAATATTTTGAAACATATGCATCATTCCATATCATTATATTGAGGTGAAAAACATGCCTTATAGATAACCAGTGTTCACATGTTTAAAAAACATACATGTTTTACTTTAACTACAAATCAAAACAGTTGAAATTTGTCATGTGTTTTAACTACAAATAAACGTAACTGAAATCTGCCATGTGTTTTAACTTCTGGTACAATTTAACATAACCAAGATCAGTCTTGTGTTTTAACTTCAATACCTTTGTCTTCATCATCTCCTGAGGCTCCTGCCCCATCCTGAGCGGGGGGTGGGGCAGCAGCCATTGCACCTGACCCCTGGACAGGTCGTGGTGGTGTCTGACTTGTCTGGGCGGGGCCAGGCCGTGGCGGTGTCTGGGGTGTGTGGGCAGGGCCACTCTGTGCTGGGGCACTGGGAGATTTGGATGGGGCTGTTGTTTTATCTAATGTTATTCTGTTAATCTGAAAATGGAAAGTTAAGTTCATGTAAGTTTACAATATTGGGGCTAGGAATCATATAAATTTTACCTTATTTTCCTATCATGCAAAAATACATATAAGTAATATCATGCTTTAAATACTTATTTCATTATTTTTAAGTATAAGTAATAACAAAAACAAACATTTTCTACGTATCAAATATTATAATATTGTGCCTTTTAATATTATTAAAATTAAATAAAAAATTGTTAATTGCTTATAAGAGATTAGAGTAGCAAGCCAGCATTAAAAAGTATTACAACATATGTGCATGCTGCATATAAATAACTGAACGAATACAGTCTGAAGGAAGTTTTTGATTTCACTTGAAGTCTGTCTAGATTCCTGCATGTCTGTTTGTCTGTCTGTCTTTTGCATAATATTTCAGAAAGTCACAACATTCTGTAATGGCTCATTTTAATAACTTCCATCCACTGTTTTAAAGATAATTTAGAGGTTCCTTGGGTCTGTGAATATTGCATTATGTCACATTACAACATGGACCAAGAGAGATAATAGAGAAATACTGAAAGTTAAAATGTTATCTCAGCACTTTCTGGAGTAATACAGTGTGGGATTCGATCTGTAAAAACACTAAACAACAGATGACCAAGCAACCATGCAGTTGTTGTACATAGTGTCTACAGTAAATGAACTAGTATTTTGACAACAACCAGTACCGGGTAAATGCATTTTCACATATAAGTACTGTACAAACATACAGCTACAGTTCTGTAGATTTAATGAAACTTTAAGCAAGGATGTAAATGTGTATCATATTAGTAGAAACTAATATGTACAAAATACTGCTTGGTCATGAGAACTAGGCATTTCTACTTTTTTAGGATAATGTGGTTTTAATCTGTTACTTTGCACAGCCACTAAAGCCAAACATACAATAAATAAAGTATACATCTACAGATCAGAAAGAAAAGTAGTAAATATATGCATCTGTAATCTGTAAAACATAGTTGCATGTTACTATCAATGTGCCAGTGCAAGTGTAACTATAAAGCAGTAACAATGACAATTATATTTTATCAATGGCGATACAGCATCTTGATGCTCATTCTAGATTTATTCGTTTAGGTGAATTACAAAAGAATCGGTGACATTTTACTGCAACAGAACATTCTACACAGCAGAGTGTGAAAACCATGCTGAATTGAAGCACTCGAACACAAGCTACAGAGAGTGGCATTGAGAGACCGTATTACAACACGCTGGTATATACTTCTACCTGTTGTGACAAATCATTTTTCTGACTTCTCTGCCCAGTTCAGTGACTGGTTACCGGTTTCTGGAGTCTTTTCAAAACAATGCAAACATGTACAGTATTCTGCAGTTTAAATATCAAACTAAATTATTTAAGCTTGCACTTCTATGAGCCCAAAATAAAATTATCATAGTCAACAAACTTTGTTCAACAAATTTCAGACTCCATGCAAAGCTAAAATGTTAACTGATCTGATGCATGCCAAAAAGAAAAAATTAGCAAGTTCAAGTACCAAGGTATGCACACTATGTAATCTAGTATTTATATATTTTATTTTCAACAACTCCTTCAAAGTCAATTTGGAGAGATGACCCTCCAAACTGAAGAAAATGTATCTGTTTTCTGTTGATTTAATGTGTTATGGCAACTGACAAACATATCAAGTGTGACAGGATTTGGTTTTACCCTCAAACTTAAGTACCACTCACGGCACCAATGTAACCGAAATTCGCTACATGGTATCAATGCAATTTAGGTAATTCCACGATACCTGTGTAGCAAAAATGACCGTATGAAAATACAGTAAAATTTGTCTAATCCGGATTCTGAGTACTCCGGACTTTTGTCCATTCTGTCTATAAATTTTAGTCCCATGCATTTTTTAACAAATTCATTAGAAAAAATTCTGTGTAGTCCGGATACTGTCTATTTGTATTTGAACGGCCATACTGGTCCCAACTGCTCATA